>NW_028289244.1:2427000-2578687 GCF_059628265.1 Tinamus guttatus | reverse complement strand
CATTACGCATCCAACGGCTGCCAGCCCTGGAGGCTGTATTCCCTCTTCTACCGCTCCAGAGCTCCCCATGGGCCCAAGCAGCCGTTGCCCCCTTTTCTGTTTTTATTGCTAGGGATGCTGATGCAAACAAGGATCAAGCCAAAAGGAAGGAGCAACTATTCAGCATCACGGTCTTTTTCTCATCTTTATATATGTTTTTTTTTTTTCAGTACTGAGTTTAGGATCTTTTCTATGTGTTTGGAAAAGCAGCATCCTCCTCCTTGCCCCTTGCCTGATGAACAGCATCACCCATCAGGGCAAGAGGACCCTGATGTTCTATTAACCGTCTGGCAAGAGAAGCCCAGGGCCTGTTTTGGCTCTTGTTGACTCAGGAGGACTACACTTGCAGCCAAAGCAGCATCATACCCTAAACACACAAAAAAAACCCCACAGAAATAAGGAAGACTCGTGGTTTTGCTGTCTGCTCAATGGCTTCTGTGTGAGCAGTGCGATTCTCCTCAGGATGAGGCCACCTCCCCATACAAGGGAGCACGGCTGGTGAATGGAGATCCAATACAGCCTTCTCCCCTTGCCAGCCCTCCCAAATTCACCTTCCTTGAGCCATCTGATGATGTCATTCTGGGCAAATAAATGTACTAAAAGTCCTGCATTTTTTAATGCCAGAGCCTCTAGCACTTTACTGTGGGAAGGAAGAGGGAAATTCCTGCTCCCTCTCCCAGCACATACTCATGCAAAGTACAATCTGTCCCAAAGCCTTAATAAATTTTTATATGTTGTTCAGGCCAGTTCTTGCTCTCAAATTCATGAAGGTAAATCAGGAATGAACAGACTTCAGTGGAGCTGCTCCAGTTTTTCTGAGAGCAGAATTTTGCTTTCTCTACAGAGTGCAGTCAAATGGAAGTTGTAGGAACCAGATCTCTGACTTTTCTCTCCCATACTGACATCTCTGCTTCCCGCTCGTCCAGAGGTCTGGTTGCATTGAAGAGTTTTAGCTGTGATCTTCTCTAATTTGTTTTTCTGTTACGTTTTATGTCCCAGACATGGGGCACCCGGCCATATGCCATGGCCTAAGGTGAGGAACCACCACTTCCTCTTGGGTACAACTGCATGGAGTCACTCAGTATGACTGCAATCCATTGACATTAAGCATACCTATATCATCCATCATACCTATATCCATTCATAGGTGTTGGACATATCCATATCCATACCTCTGTTTCCATAGGTAAGGTTTGGGATAGCCACTTCTCTTGCACTTCCAACCCCATGGCTTAGAGGAGCAGCCGTGGGGCCGTGCTGGTCCAGCTCAACAGCACCTGGTCCTGCCATGATCCCCCATGGCCAGGACACTTCCAAAGATGCTGCTCAACATAGGGCAATCACAGCAGAGGGACAACAAATCTCTCCCCAGATGTTTGCATGCTCGAGATAAGAGAAGCAGCTCTTATCCGTAAAAAGAGACATTCCTAAAACATTAAGGTCAATGCAGAAAGGGATGAGCGTGTGCTCACCCGGACTCCTGATTTACAGCGTTGTGGATGAGTCTGAGGAAGTGCAATTCTCTTTTTTTCCAGGAGAGAGGCTTTCAGCACGAACAATAGGCAGGGATATGAATACTTCTAATGCTGCCTATAAATTCTTGTGGAATAGGTAGGAGGGAGAGTTGAGAAAGGGCTTGCTTGGTTAGAAAAATGTATTTCGGACAACATGAAATGAAAATTAGTACAATATACATTTTCAACCTCCTGCAAAGCGATGGTCTCATCAAGCACAGAAGCATGGCCCTGTGTCTCCTCCTTGCTAGTCCTTGGAGGCTGCAGACCAGATAGGAGAAAAAAGATTTTAACCCTCTCAAGTCATCCTCTCTCTGAGCCTTAGCTTCCCACTCTCCACTGTGGGTCTTCCAGCTCAGCCTTATGTCGCTCTTTCTGCTTTTGGGTTGATTTTGTTCTACCACCTTTTTACCACGTGTCAGCTCGGGATGAGGGAAGGGAGGAAATCTGAAGCTAGAAGAAGGGCAGTTTAGGAGAAAAGTCCATCTCAAGGCAAGTTTCTTGGCCCCAGGCGAGTCCCATGCGCAGCGTCTTCCAGCAGCATCTCCCCTGCACTCTGGAGCTCCGTGTGCAGGAACAGCATGTAAAATACACCCCTGTGTATCTGACCTGTGAAATAAACCTCCTGAGTCCTTGCCGTGTCTTCTGACCACCCGGTAATGCATTGAAACACAGCACATCACCTCTGATCTGCAGCTACGGACAAGGAGGCTGCCTGCAGCCACTCCTCCCGCAAGGAAAACCAGACTCACTGGAAGAGCTTCAGTTACCCCTTCAGTCACCTCCTCCCTGCTCCACTCGTCCCCAAAGTCCCTGGAAAACAGATGGTCCTTGTGGCGTGCCGGAGCGCTCAACAAATCTGGCGCCTGGTGCAGCAAGTGAGAGGAAGGACATTGCAGGAGCGAGGGGTGGCACGAGGACACTGCTCCGGCTGCTCCGCGCTTCAACAGGACGCTCGGGTCGAACCCTTCTGCCACCCCCGGCATCCCGCAGGGCCCCTTCTTGGGCAAGCACAGTGCAGAGGGATCCTACGTGCTCTCTTTCCTCGTAGCTGACATTTCCTCCTGGATTTGCCCTCCAAGAAGCTCGCTGGGACCGTTTGGCGAATCTCCTCTACCGTCACTATTTGCCCATTGCTCACAGCTAGTAACGGGGATGAGCCGCTATGTGCGTGAATGCAGAATCATAGAACCTTTATGTTTGGAAAAGACCTTGAAGATCACCAAGTCCAGCCATAAACCCATCAGCAGCATGCCTGCTAAACCATGTCCCTAAGTGCCTCATTTCCACCTTTTTTTGAGCACTGCCAGGGATGGTGACACCACCACTTCCCTGGGCAGCCTGCTCCAATGTTGGACTACTCTTTCCATGTAGAAATTTTTCCTAATAACTAAAGAACCTCCCCTAGTGCAACTTGTGGCCATTTCCTCTTGTCCTATCGGTAGTTACATGGCTTTACTGGACACGAATGTTGAAATACCAAACACTGATGCAGAAAGTCTCTTTCCAACTCAGGCACGATTCTCATCTACAAAGATTAGGGTCCAACCTGGATCAAACATATGCCAGAATATGAACCACATTTATGCTGAATACTTATAATCAACTCATAAAGAAGAATTTCATCAGCTTTTTTGTGTGGATTTCCTAGATGGGGAGACTGATATGGCATGCTAAGCATAGGTGGGTTGGGTGACATCCATTCACAACACCCAGATACTGCAAGAGGCTGCCGAAAAAATGGGGGAAGAAGGAAATCAAGGGATGAATTTTGCCACTTCTAATTGAAATCTTGATTTTTTAGAAAATATCAAATGGTTCTAACAGGTACACACAGTGCTTAGATGCGGGACTGGGGTGTCCTCTCAAGTGTGTTGACTCTGGGATCACCCTGATTATGCGCAAGGATATCAAACTTTCCAGCTCAATTTCCTTTCCCGTTCTGATGGAACATAAAAAAGAAACTACAGTGATCCCAGAAGTTTCTCTAAACAGAGAGCAAAGGCACTGTGCTTTAATGAACTTCTAGAATCATGACTGAAGGGCTGAAATATTTCAAGGCATTTTTTGTGAGCTTCATTGCAAAGACCTGTTCATTACAAGAGCACATACAGACTCATGCTGAAGGATATGGAGCCATCCTATTTGCCTTGGAAATTAACTTCTTCCTGGTATTTCACCTCAGAAATGTGACCCAAAAAAGTCACCAATGGAAAGGGAAGAGACTATTTTGATAGCAATGATCTGGTGGACTCGATATGGACGTAGATGTGGGTGTTTTCACAGAAGGATCTTCTTGCCTCAAACCTCAATCAGACTGAATGCAGCTAAAACAGATGAGACTGATGTCAAAGAAACATCATCTATCTCTCTAAGAGTTGGATTGGCAAGAAATAAATTAGCTTTATTTCAGTGAACGGACAGCTCTACAGACCAAAGTGATATAGAGAAGACTGAAGAGATTGATTTCAAGATGAGAGTTTTTGAGAAGAGGATCATTATTCTGACATACTTGAATGTTAACAGAGACACCTGGTTTAAAAATAATTGTCTTCCTATCTCCGGATTTTCTTACAAGCTTGAATTTATTGTCAGAAAATACTTGAGAGAGGAAAGTTTGTTATATAAATGGATGCCACCTGAGTCAAAGGCACTTTTTTGCCGAGAACATGAGATTATCATCAAAGCCTCTTTTATGGATGTGCAAGTATTTCAGCTTGCTAAGATAATTTTGAAGTGTTTATATAGAAAAAAGAGAATTGCAGTGAACTGCTATGAAATCACCTCTAAACACTTGAGCACAGAACACTTGAGCATCTTACATTGCCAGCAAATAAACTCCAGGGAAGAGAACCTCCGAGTAGCCAAGGACATTTCTATGGAGAGGGAGAATGAAGCAGCTGGGGTGAGAAGCAAGAGGAAGGCTGCTGGCCACGTCGCTGTGACAGAGCCCTTCGTGCACCTGCGGCCTTGGGGACAAGTAACTTTCAAGCACTCTTGTAAGCATCAGAAAATGCAGTGAAATGAGAATTCGCCATTAAATTGGTTGTAATGAATTGGAGAAGGCATCGCCGCCTCTGCTCTTTTAGAGCCCAATCCAAGGCGTGTTGCAGCCTCCGGCAACCATTCCAGTTGACGTTGTACCTGGCACCCGATACTGAAGTGACTCATAATCTCATTTTCTGTGGCAAGTCTAAGAATAATAAATTTATTTCATAGGGGCTTTTATTTTATTGCGCGAGGCAAAACGAATACCTGCTGCACTATTACGAAGCTGCAGTTTCTGGAGGTCCCGCGCGTTGAACGCGGCGCGCGACGGCCCGCGCCGCCCTCGGCGGTGCCCTGGGTGCCTCCCGCCAACCGGAGCCGCGGAATTTAATTAACTCACCCGCATTTGCAGCCCTGTGATTTCTCTTACCTTTAACGTGAACTCACATATGGATTAAAGTGAAATAAAACCTACAATTTGAGTTCAATTCAAAGCTGATTGGAAACATGTATTACCTCTCCTTGACCCGGCAGTGAGAAGGGAAGTTATTACAGTTCTTTAGTGAGTTTGTAAACTCTTTACTGCTGTGGCAGTTTTAATCCTGCTGAGAGAAAATTTGATCTGGAGAATAAATTGCTGCCATTTTATTCTTGCTTTTTTTTTACAATCAGAGGTTTAGATAGCAAATAAGCATCAAGCTACTTTGGAATCAACAGGCAAGAATATTATCAGAATCCAGATGGCATTTTTAGGTTAAACAATAAATAATCATAATTAATGATAAAGAAATACTCCAAATCTTGCAGATTTTTGCATGCTGAGATAGTAGAGAAAAAAGGAGAGATTGCGAAGATTCAATAACACAGTGGCCAAGAAACGTGTTGTTTGTCCAAACGAAACTAACTGGTAGGTGGTATGTTCCCAGGCAAACCATTGAAATCCCCTCTTTCTTTGAAAACTGCAAACATTTTAGGGTCACACAGGACAGAAACACAAGCTTCAGGTGCCAAAATACTGGAAATAGTTTCAGGAAAATGAGCACGAGAAAATGTAAGTCTAGTCCCACTGAATTCAGAGCAAAATCCTGCTGGCTCCAAGGCACTAACAAGGACCGATGGCTGTTTGCATGTCAGCTGAAATGAAGTGGAAACAGAGCACGTGTTGTGAGTGATGATGCTGATTAACAGATTATGAAAGGAAGAATTGGATTTTCTCCCTCTTGAGGTCTTCAACCCGGTCAGGATGCCTTCCTGGAAGATATACTTTGGCAAAAGAGAAGTGATGAGGTTCCAAGCAGAAATTAGCTGGACAGCATTTATGGGCTTATGATAGATGAGATAAACCTAAATTAATGTTCCTTTTAGCTCCCAGTGCCATGAGGCTCTGAACAGAAATCCTGGTGGATTTTCACTCAGGAAGTCTAAATCAAATATCTAGAGGTCTTGGCTTAAATTAAGCAAATCGAATACTTTGTGCAGGGCTGAAGCCTCTTCCTGGCTCCCATTTCCTTGCTTCAAAGCACGTGTCCAGCAGCAGGGCCCTATCAACCCCACTGCCCAGGGCTCCCTTTCTGTTTATTGGGATGAGCCAGATGGGATGAACATCTTCACAAGACAGTGAAATGCCACTTGCTAAGGATCTTCTTTCACAATTTCTTAACATTAAAAGAAAGCACGGGCAGGTAGGAAAGACATTTTTCCTCCGATCACAACTGTGTCGCCAAGCTCAGTGCTTGGGCAAGTCACCTGGGCACCCCTAAGGATGGACAGGCCATCGGCAGCATCTTCTGTAGCCCCAAGGGACCTAAATTCGGCGCTTCTGAGACTCGTTTGCCAGATCACACAAACAGAAATGTGAAACTCTCCGAGACATTCACCTGAAAAGGTGCTGTCTGCATAAATGAGTTTCAATCTCACCAGTTCAAAATGACCAGTAATACTTCTTTTTGACTCAGATAAATTATTTTGGGGTCAAAAAACCCACTGGAGACACCTAACATTAATTATTTATAGGAGCAACGTAGTTATTCTGTCCCTTTGGGCTGCTCCCCTTTTTGCATGGTGCAAGACTAACTAGAAAAAAAAGTCTTGAATTTCAAATCAAATGGGGGTGAAGATGCTTCAGTGCAAACAAACGTGCACGTCCCAAAGCCTCTCCCTGCAAGGGCATTGCCAGGGCCACCTCCACAGTGGCCTCCTGCGGGTACGGATTGATCTTTCCTGCTTTATTCTTTCTTTTCCCACCTGTATATAGAGGATAATATTATTTTTTGATACTTCGGGTACTCACCGAGCCCGTGCACAGGGTTGTGAGCAAGGTGCGGCGGGTTGAGGGGAGCAAAAGGGAAGGGCTGGGATTGCTTCCGCGTGGAGCCCGGCAGCATCCCTGGATCTGTCCCTGCCCCGGGACAACTGCCGCTCACAGCTCCCTGCGCTGCCTGGCCCAGGGTCACTTGGTGTCACCGAACAGCCAGGGTTGGTCCCGACCATCCAAGGCCTTTGCGGGGTCCATGCAAACTGAACCACAGCCAAAGGCAACGCGTTGGGAAGCAGCAGCTGAAACGCGGCTTTTCCTGCAGTGCTCCCTGCACTGGGGGTATTAAATGAGGAATGCTGAAACGGAATATAATTTTCACTCGGTTAGTAATAACCCGGCGAGGTTGAAATGCTCCAGCCGTATAGGCCAGCCGTTATTAAAACGCGGTTATTAACTGTGCGTGCCCACCTGGGGCTGGTGTCCCCGTAACGCTGCAGAAGGCAGAAGGGAAACGCTCAGGAAAGCAATCGGAGCCGCTGCCAGAGGGGCAGGATGATGCTGGGACAGGGATGAGCAGCCAAGCCCCTGCCCTGCTCCCCGTGGGGACATCCCAGGCCTCTGCCACTCACGCTGTCTCCAGCCATGGGGCAGAGCAGAGGGACTGGCCCTCATTGATTTAATGTTCATTAATTTAATGTTCAGGCTGTTCTGATTCAGGGAGAAGCAGACCCAAGGCTACCTTCTCCATCACAATTTTGGATGAGGAACATTATTTTCTCCGAACCATCATGGGTCTGGAAATCACCCGGGATGAGCCACTTGTGGTCCCTACACAGTGTCCATGCTGAGCCAGCCGAGAGCAGGAGAGTGACATGGGGATGCTGGGGAGGCTGAAGACCTGCCCATTCCCAACATTCCCGCCTGGAAGCGCTCGCTGCTAACGCCCTGCCCGGCCTCTCCCGCGCAGGATGCGGCGCGGCTGTATGGGAGCCATATGGCTCAAGGCAACGGCTCTTCCCGCGCTCCCAGCACGGGAATGCAGCTTTCCCTGGCACCGCAGCCCGGCCAGCGTGTCCCGCCTGGCAGCGCCAGCCTGGCCCCTCGCAGGCCAACGCGGCGGATCCGCCTTTCATAGGAAGCGCTTGGGTCCAAGGAGGTGTCTGCACCTTTCTGCACCCAAAACGCTCCTGAATTTACTGTCTGGGTTTCCCCGCACCCCCTGCACCCTTTGAATAATCATTAAAACTGCAGAACGCTTTCTGGAACATGCGAAACAGATACGAGAGCTGATGTTGACGGTCCTTTGAAGGAGGATACCTGTTTCCCATTAATAACCTATGTGCTAGGGGATGTATCCACGGACGATTTGCTTCCTAGTGATTGCAGGTTGGAGTACAAAGCGCAGTAACGCCCAGAAAGGCACAGAGTTTGAGGCGAATGTTTTTAATGTGCATGCGTATCTCATGTCCAAAAGTTAGAAATGCCCCAATATTGGATGATTTCTCCCCAGTAGGACTTCAACTGTCCCTGCTAGGAGAAAGGACCACAGGGCACTGAAAAGTTGCTTGGTTTGGACGGAAGCAGCAAGACTCAAAGTCTGTCCCCTCACTACAGAAAGGAGCACAAGGCTTCGGATACGCCTGGTTAAGGATTCAGGGGATGGATGGGTCCTTGCAAAGCTTGGGCCTTCTTGCTCCCTGTTTCCTCACTAACCTCTCCCCGGTAGCCTGAGAGATGTCCTGGTACACACACGAGTCGCCTGATGACCAAACTCTGCCCGTGTTGGCATCTGCCAGCAGTTACAGTCCGTAGAGCATCTAGAAACAGGAGCTGGCCCTTCTGTCAGTCCATACAGCATCTAGAAACAGGAGCTGGCCCTTCTGCAGAGCAGGTGCTGCCGTGTCCTGCCTCATGCTGCTGGGGCAGATGCTGAGGGAGAGATCCCGGCCAGCACCGTGTCCCCAACCCCCTGCGCCTCTCAGGGCCGTTTATTGGCAAAATCCCATTGGTTTGGCCGTGCGCCAGCTCTCCATGGGAAATGGTCCCTTTCCCCCTTCGTCTCCTCCTCCAATTCCGGGCAGTGCTCGGGAAGGTTTGGCCATTTCCAACTGAACCCCATCCCAAAAGCCCAGCCCCGGCTAGAGCTGAAAAAAGGAGCAAACTCCCATGTGCAGCTTTGGGTCAGATTCCCTCGAGGTGGCCAGGGCATCGCAAGCTTGAGGTCCTTCAAAACCCTTCAGAAATAAAAAATACTGAAAAATATGATACATTTCAAAACACAGAGACTGAGCAGCACAGGCAGATCCTACCTTGGCACCCTGGACTGTGAGTGGTGGAAATACGAAGGGCAAAATGTGTCTTTTCTTGTAAGCCAGCAGCTGCCCTCGGGGTAGCCAGGGGACATTTTAAGCCCATCTTTGCCTTTATTATGTGTGTCATATGCCCCTATTCATCCTTTGTAGTTTAAAGCAAAAATGACTTTTTATAGCTATCTTCAGTGTAATTTTGCTCGTGTTTTCCACTCTCGCCATTTGTTTTGAGTTAAATATCAAACAGATGTGCACCCATTTTTTTTAAAAAAAAAAGTTTAATATTAGAGAGCATGCCCTCATATAAGACTGGGAAAGCCTTTCAGGGAAATAAGCCTTTCAAATAAAAAGGCATATTAGTGAATTTTAAGGTGATTTTAACTGAATATTTTCAAGCATTAAAGGAAATAGATCCAGCAAGCCATAAAGTGACAAGTGGGAGGTGGGGAAAGATATACGGTATGAGCTTGAAAGAGAAATTAGACTTGGAATAGGGCGGAAAACAATCCACCCAACCTGGAGCTATTTGGATTCTCAGGCCTGGGGGCAGCGACGTCCCAGCAAGGGAAGAAGCGGCAGAGCCGCGAGGGTGGCACAGGGACACGCGTTACCTCCCGCCTTTTGCCCATGTCACATCACAGAGGAGGTGGCAGCAGCCTCCTGGCTCGTCTATACCCCACGAGTGGCAGCCAAAGTGCAGAGTACACAAGTTTTTCAGAGCCAGTTTGAATATTTTGCTGTGGCTCCAACGAACGTGTCGGTAAAACCTTCCCTCCGGTTCCCCTCCTGCCTCAGCTTGCAGCGCCGATGGTGCAGGGCTGCACGAAACACTCCAAATCGCCTCATATTTCTTGGCGTTGCACATATTTAAAGTTCAGAGCTAAACGGCCTGGCTCCCATGATCTGTAACAGCCATCTCTTCTGTTGGTTAATGCCGAAATCAAAGTATTTCCATGTGGCTGCTTGAATTTCTTCTCCTGTAGGGAAGGACTTTCTCTGCTGACTTATGCCTGCAAATTACATTTCCATTTGGCACCATGGGCGGGTTGCGCAGCGTCTTTCTAGGGCTGTTTCATTTGCCCTGGGGAGCAGAGCTGATGCCTCGGGGGAAGCGCGGGGCAATGGCTGTTTGCAGAGCTGGGCTCGTGTCTGCTGCTGCAGCGCAGCAAGCTCGAACTGGCTGCAACTCCATCCGGCTCCTGGAGCTGCACCTGAAACCCTGGATAATCCGGAGTCGTTTTCCTTAGTGACTGCTAAGGGGAGTGATTGTGTTTCCGTGCACTTGGCTTTGACGGTGCTCTGGAGGAGTGAGAGCGTTGCAGGGATGGGGGAATGACTCGGTTTTACAAGCCAGGCTGCCAACTTGCACATCCACAGCAGGCTCCCAGACTCGGCCCTCGGCTTCACTGCGCTGCGTGAAATACGGTTTCCTCAGCTCCGGGCAGAGGGAAAGGACGTATCTATTTCTTTTAATCTCTTTATTTCTCATGCGCGGATGAAGTGGGAACGGAGTGTAATTTATGTCTGGGGAAGTGCTTCAAGGATCCTGCAGGCGTCCTGGCTGCTGCTATCACAGCCTCATCACCGGGGTCTCATAGTTACCTTTGGAGAAGGCAAAGCCTGTTTCTTTGCAGAAAAGGGAATGGGCATTGGAGAGGCTCGTGACCTGCTGTCCTATTGCTCTTTCATACCCATTCCCACCAGAAGCAGGCTGCATTTTCCATGCTAACCAAGGACTCATCCCTTGCATCATAAATGTTAAGGTTAGAAAGTACCACTTCAGTCTACGGGAATGTGTTCCTCTGCTCACCTCGGGGGAATTATGAAGGCACAAGCCATATTATCACGATACAGGTCTAGCATGGGGTCGTCAGTGCCTGGTTTTGGTTGCACTCGCTCACAAAAGCAGAGCTCAGCAATTTAGAGGCCTTCAAACGTGCCGAGGGCTCGATCCAGCTCCCGGCAAGTCAGCGGACCTGGGATTGGCCCTTCATCCTTTCATCTGGAAAGGAAAATTAGCACAAGCCAGGCTGGAGAATGGCAACAGTAGAGAATGCAGCTGTATTATTAAGGCAACTCAAATCACAACCCAACAGGATTCAATAGTGCTTTTTAAACTCAGTCCATTAAATCAAGACAACCCAATAAAACCAGCTTTTCACCCAAACTATTGAAAAAGAACAATGAAATTATCGCTGCTTGCTGGACCTGTTCCTTAGCTCAGTAGGATTTTCCCATCTCTTTGCTGAGAACAAATATAGCAGCTGCCAGAATGTCAATGTGTGGTACTAAGCAAAGAGAATCATTTAGATTCCAAACCATCCCATCCTAATCCTTGCCTCCCCACTAGCCGAGTTATTCATCGGATAACCAGAAACACCTGGGTACAAGGAATTTCCTGCTGCAATTCAGCCTTAATTTCCTCAGATAGTAAAAACCTAAGGCTCGCAAAGGTGAAAGAAACCAGCAGTCAATCAAGTAAATCACCACCACCAGCACCGCAGCAGTGATAGTACACTCTAAATTAAATTTTAATTCCCACCTGATGGTTTGCCGTGAGTTACTTTTATACGAACCATTCATCTGACCCACCTTTGTACCGCAGACAATTTGTTGGGGTCCCATTAGTTATTAACACCCATCCGAGTCCCAGAGCTGCTTTTTTCTTTCTGTATTGGTGATCAGAATCAAAATGAGGACCAAAGAAGGAAAGGTCTGTAGGTATTAGGTAGGCAGATAGGTTAAGGCTGCTTGGACAGTCTTACTGCGGAAGCGGTGAACAACAACAATGGCAAGAAACATCCCAAGTTCAAATACGAAGGAAAACTGGATCATGCCTGCAGGTGGCTTGGCCACCTTTCCTTGTGGAATGATCAATAAAACTGAGTCTCAGAGCTTGGCACAATCTGGCTTGACCTTGGTCCTCCCTAAAACGACCTCATCTGTGAGCCAGAAAAGGTGCCCAGGACCAAGGCACTTGTAGGACCGTACGATGGGGCATTTCCAACCGGCAGCTTTGGCCTCGCGTCACCCGCATAAAATAAATAAATAAAAGCAAACCGTGTCTTTAAAGCCAGATTTTTATAAGAATATTCACGGAGTTTCTATTTTTGCAGGCTCAGGATGGCATCAGCAGGCATTTCTGCCTGCAATTCTGCCAGATCTGTCAATGTGACATACACAATTAAAGGAGGTTTTGGCAAAAAAAAAAAAAAAAAAATAAAAGCTCCAGAAAAGCTGGAAAAAAAAAAAGAATTCAATAGGACACTCACCAAAAATTGCTGACATTTCTTTTTGTTTTCAGTAAATCTAAATACAACTATTCACAAATGCCTATGAAAATTAGACTCTTAATTCCTAAATAAAAAAAATAAATAAAAAACAGACTCTTATTTCCTAAATAAATAAATAAATAAATAACCTTTGCTGTGCTGTCTGGGCTACTGCAGAGGGGCTACGACACGATGCAGGTCTGCAACCCTGTGAGTCGTGTTAAGACACCTGTCCATCACTCTCACATTGCTCTTAAGAGATGAAGGATGTTCTAGTTACTGGTGTGAACACGGGGGCATCTCCAGGGGACCAGTTTGCTCTGACTGGTTGCAGTGTGAGGTTTTCTAAGAATGTGCTGTGGTAAAACGTTCGTGTTGTGTTTGGATAGGAGGAACGCGGCAGCTGGAACGCCTGTTCTGAGCTCTGCAGCAACAACTTCCCGCATCAGCTGCCTCTGGCATCGCGACCGCACTGAGCAGGCGCTACAGGGTAACGCGGCCTGTGCAGACACGGGGACAGGCAATGGAAAGGGGGTCTGCACCTGCGGCGATACGTAGTGTCAATCGAAAAGAAAAAATAATAAACTATTGTGAAGGCATAGTAAATTCTGCCTTTGCGAGCTAAGAGACAGCTTGGGATGTCATGGCAAGAGCTGAATTATGTCCTTGTCAGAGTTAAATTCTGATTAAAATGACCTGCACTCCTGAGGAGAAAACAAAGCAGATGGCAGATGTGGGCATTTTCATTCTGATTTCGGTCATGCCGCGAAGTGCAAAGGAAGAACTCCCGAAGCCAAGGCCATGCTTACACCTCGGGGTGTTGCTGGGCCCTCCTGCAGGAGAAGGAGGAAGATCCCAGGCGGGTGTCCCTGCCGGAACCCACAAGGTCCAAGTCTCGCAGCTCTGCGGCTCGGGCGGTTGTTCAGGAAGAGCCCTCGATCCACAGCGGCGGTTACTGAAATCCTCGTGGTCCCCGTTGCTCACAGTGAAACAGGGCCACGTGGCGGGGCGAGACGAGCGACCGTCTCGAAGGGCAGAACATCTGCAGCCAAGAACATCTCACACAGATCTGTATTTCCAGCCCAAAACACAGAGATTTCCCAGGTAGAATGTGTTTTATGTTGTTATTTGTATAATGATATATGTATACATGGATGACCAGCTCCAACAAACAGACTTTAGGAAGGAAAGGATAAAGAGGTTACAGGCTGAGTGAGCACGGACTGTGCCAGCAAGAACAAACGTAATCATATGAAAATAATTAGAGGTTCCTTTTCCCTTTCCGTTTCCTTTCCCCTTTCCTTTTTCCTTTTCCTTTTCCTTTTTCTCTTTTTCTTTTTCTTTTTCTTTTCCCTTTCCTTTTTCCTTTTCCTTTTTCTCTTTTTTTCTTTTTCTTTTTCTTTTTCTTTTAATTTTAATTTTCTTTTACAGGGATGAGATCTATCTCATCTGTGCAGTTTTTTAATTCATAAAATGCATTCTGTAGGTGGGATTTTCCAACCTCTGGGCTGTGTACAGCAGTTAGATTTGCCTCTGGAGCACTATCATGTCTATTTAAAAATGTTTCTCGCTCACTACTTTAACCTAATTTCAAAGCATATTTATGTTGCCCAGCAACAAAAAAAAAAAGAAAAAGGGCCGTCTGCTGCTTCCTGAGCAGAAAATTAGCAGTGTAATCACCTAATGTCATGTTGCTCACTGATAATTGAGCAAATTGTGTACAAGGAAATGCCTCATATGAAGGCTGGAGCGGGCACATTGGGTGGCAGCTGCAGGGCCGGACGGGCTCCGCGGGCCTCGCTGGGCAGCGCTTCACGTCGACAAAGTCCTCATGGCTCAGGGTAGGAGTCACATCGGGTCCGGAGAGGGACAAACGGCACCCGGGCCTCCAGAGTCCTCCCGGGATGGATTTCCCTGGGTCTTCCTGCAGGCTCTGCTTCCAGCAGACGGGATGGACTCCGAAATCCTTCCCGGCTCAGTGACACACCGCATAGGGCCGCTCGGGCGGACGATTCCGACGTGTCCCTGGACACGATGGGCACCAGTGAGACATTCGCACCGCCTCGGTGTCTCTGATGGACGATGGAGCCTTCTCCTGCTGTGTGAAGGACGATGCGAGCCGGGTGGCTCTTCCCCAGGCTGCGAAGAGGAAGCCATGGGCTCTCTGCACCACTCAATCTTCATAAAATAGGAGCAATTAATTTTAATGCCCACTAGATGGTGCAGGAAGTCAATAAATGTCAAGTGTTCTCCAACACGGGGCTGGCCTTCCAAGCCCTACCATGTTCTACTGCTCAATTGCCTCTTCAGACGGTTCCCCTGGTGAAGCCCTACACAGAATTCCCAGGTTTTTGTTTGCTTGTTTCGGTTTTGCTTGAACTGGAATCTTAATTCCACTTAGCACCTAAACTATTTGCTGTGCGTGGGGGACACAGTTCTCTGTGTGTCCAGCACATTATTATTATGAGTAACAACAAAGCCAACAGCACTAATAATACCTAGATAGAAATAACTTGACAGAAATTTAGTTCTACAAAGCTACATCTGGAACTTCTCTAGAGATTTAATAGGAAGGTGCATCCTTTTTCCTTAATGAGCTGGTTAAATGTATCAAAAGACAAGATCTGCTGTCTTATAATTAGATTGTAAATGATTCGGAAGCACAGCCAGTACAGCTCCTAGGACAAATGATCTCGTTCATGGCTAAAGGTCTCCGAGATGCTGGAAGAGCACATAAATATACATAGAGATAATGAAATCCTGATGGTTTTTATAATTATTTCTGTCTTGCAAGATTACAATAGCCTCATATCCCTATTTCAGTTTTCTGAATCTCAGGTCATAAACCAGAGGGGTCTTGCAGGACCAATATGCAAGTTATTTAGAAGAGTGTTTGATGCACATATGACTTTCCGTAACACTGACACATGGCAGCATGTAGATCTAAACCAACAAGAAAACATGCACACGCTTGGGCAAGGATGAAAGGGAGAATGAACATGGCAGATGTTAGCTGGATCGCAGAGTGCTTAGCTGGAAGGCACTCTCATACTCCGGTGATGAAGGTGGGATAACATCCTGCAGGAATGAGAAGGCAATTTACCCAGGGACTTGCAGTGCAAAAACGCCAGGGCAGCATCACAGCCAGGAAGCAGCCCTCTCTCTTCAACCCCAAGCTGGCTGCAATGAGGCAGAGCTACCAAATATCTCTATGGGTCAGAGGGGTCTCCAGCTCTCTGAACACAAATCAAATCTGAAGAGATAATGAGCCAAACAGGGACATTAATTATTTTTTATGTTGTCATTTATCCCGAGACATTTAATTAATGTCATAAAAAATATAATATACATTTTCAATAAAGAATTCAAAGTACCACAATCAAAGATCACATGACCTTAGTTTCATTATGAAAAGTACCTGGATTCAATAAAAAGAGGACATAGTTTTATCCTGGACATAAATTTGGTTCAGGCAGTAATATTGAGAGAGGTTAAATGGTAAAGAAAACTAATCTCTTGAAGCAATATGAATCATAGGAAAAGAGGTTGTGGTAAAACGGTAATAAAAATCACAGCTGTAATTTTCTTCTCACAGAACTGATGCCTACTAGCAAACGTAGAGCACTGCCGGAGCCTCCGGAGCACCGCGATGGACTCGTAAACATCATTGAGCAGCAACCAAATCTGCAGCGTCTGTAGGTCACGCATGGAAAATGAAGGGAAGAGGACAGGCAATCTGCTTCCTATTAAGCAATGAACATCTCCTTAAAACGAACGGCTTAAAATCTTCAAAGTGTCACTGGGGTAAAAAGAGAAAACCCATGAGCGAATTGAATCTGGTGTCAAATGGTGCGGGATCATCGTTTCAGTGGAGCTCGGCCAGTTTATCCCAAGGACGTTACAGCTCCAATTAGTGTAGTTGCCTGCTTCTATTTTTGAAGCCAGTCTAGATTAGTCCAAAACAATTTCAGACTTGCCCTTTACTCTTCCCTGTTTATTCTCTTCGGTGTCAGCTTGGAAATGAGAGCAGACCAAGGCAAGTTGTGCAGGTTTGGATCTAGGAGTTCTGCAGAGGTGCCCCTCGCGGGCAGCACATCTGGCCAGGCAGTCGCTTGCGCTCCGGACATGTACAGGAAACCTTCCCGTTTGCTTTTCAAGTGTTTCCATTCCTTTTTTTTAAGCCTAGGCGTGTTCAGGGTTCAAGATTTCTCATAGCCTCTTGGGTGGGGGGGCTAAATTGCACCTGAATAAATGTATCATAGAGTAATTCTCCTGCTAATGCTCAGACATACAAAGAAGATGATTCTCTCATTAGGAAAATGCAGTTTGCTTCTCCTGTCGGCATTAGAGAAAAACACTGCCCTTAGAGCATCATTTCAAATGACAGCACCACTGAGAGGTTTGTGAAGAAAGGATTAACACTGATTCTTTAACAGGCTGTCTCTGTATTTCCCTAATTACATTTTCATGTAATGAAAATCTTGGCAAATCTTGGACTTTCTGTCGTGCTGGATGTGAATCGGACGTGACCTGCTGCCGTGTCACGCTCTCCCTCCAGCACCCTTATCCCTAGTGCAAAATACTGGATTTGTGATCTCTCTAACCCTCATAGCACTCACTGCCCTAGGAAACCCTCCCAGCAGCCTTTCCTGCCTGTTCCTCCAGCAGCCCTGCTGCTAAAATCAGGATTTATTCCCTCCTGAAAGCACTAAGTCCTAGATGCAATCACAGTCAGTGGCCTCCTGGTGAGTAGGTTGTCTTAACATTCTTAATATTTTCCCTGCAAGCTTGTATACTAACATTGACTTCTTGCTTAATTACATTTACTCTGCTTTTACAGCTGTTAACTTGTCTGATAACCAAAATACGGTCATCGGGAGTGCATGTTTGAATGTCCTGTTGGTGTAACAAGTGTCCTATATGCCTTCTAGAGGAGTGGATGTTGCCTGCTAATGCTATCTGGATAATGTGAGTCCAGGGATAACGCTGTAGCTGGGCATGTTTTACACAATGCAGAGCACTCACAAACAACCATATAAAGCAAAACAATAAATACCCTCTGAAACACCCTGCAACGGCCTAGTGAGAAATTTCCCATCTCCAAGACGTACGTCTGACAGGAATCTTTATTAGATCAACTCTGCAGTGTGTCTTCAGGCGGATCCCCTTGCAGTCTCCATAGCTTGTATATCCTCATTCCAGCTGCAGGATCATATTTGTTTGCTTCTCACCCTGTAATCTGCTCATACAAAGCATCAGGAACAACCCTTACAGCCCACTATGATCACAGCCTCCTCGCTTTAACAGCAGCAGTTAATCCAGCCCGAGGTCTCCTCTCCTTGGCCCTTTCTCTTCTCAGAAACAAGGCAGAAAACAAGAAGCTACTGCAGACAAAGAAACCTTAAAGATGCCTCTTGAACCTACAGAATAACCAAATGAAGCCTTGTTGTGATATACAGAATAACCAAGTGAGGCCCAGTTCTTCCCTTGCTTCCATGCAATTTTTCATTGTTCTGGCACACGTAGGAAGCTCCACTGCTCCTTCAGGAGGTTTATAGGAGTCTCAGGGTGCAAAGACACAGGGGCTGACTGGTGGCAGATGTGACACCCCCGGGGTCGTTCGGCCTCGCTGCAATGTGGCCGGCGTGCAGCAAAACGGGAACTGCAAATTCCCCCTTCCCTTCCGCGCTGCCTGGAATTCTGGTGTCCTGGCACCAAATCCACAGCAAAGCCAAGGAAAATTGGAGCTCGCTGCAGAATTGATTGACTTGGGTTCAGATGCAGCACAAAAGGCAAAATCACGTTGCTTCGTCGGCTCTTCTTTCATCTACCACAACCCACCACCCCGGACTTGGAATTCCTTCCCTCTTCTCTTTTCCAATGCCTGCTCGTTTCTTTTGATGTCTGAAATAAAAATCAGCATGCTGGAAATACTGCAGTCCATAGGTGGGAATCCAACCGTTGCATTGTATTGGGATCCCATTTGATGTGAGGTGCATCCCATTGACCTCGGGGTCCACGCATGGGCTGCTAGATTTTGTTTAGGGGCTGAACAAAATAATATGAGTTTGCTAAAATAAAGAAGGAAAGAGTCTGATCTTGGCAGAATTTCCCACTTGGAGTTTGGGGAGGTTTGTAGCTTGCCAGGAGTTAAAGCCTTCAACCTTTGCACATTTCTCTTCCTTTATGTCTGCAAGCCCTTTCTACACTGGTAAGTGTCTTAAATGTAATAATATCTCAGGGTAAGCACTGAAGTACACAAGTACACTGACGTCAAGCAGGAAGCACTGCACCGGGAGGCTGCAAAGGCATTTTACGGGGCATCGTTTCAAGGGTGGAACACTGTATATTTTCTTTGCCTTTTTGCAGCTTTCTTGAAGAAGCCTTAGGGGTGCGAGCTGCTGAATCAGCGGTGCCTCCCGGCTCGGCGATGATGTGAAACCGCAACCCGAGACAGGGCTGGAAGAGCCCCTGGGAGCAGCAGCGCCGGCCGCGGCACTAAGAATATCCCGCCGTCTCGGAGACTACTGAGGTTTGTTAAGGTGGCAACCAAAATATCGTTAATTCTCGCCGCCAGCTAGACTGCACGAATAGACGGGCCAGAGACCACCCAGCCTGGGGTGGCCTGAGTCCCGAAAGGCCTCCTGTTTATCCACGGCAGACGCGGCTGCTCTCCCGCTCCTGCCGCGTTTGCCAACTTTCGTTTCTTTGGCACCAAGTGTGCAGAAAATTTCGCTTCTTGCCAGGGTATTTGGTAGTAAATTCTTTCTAGAGCTTCGTTTAATGTTACTCGGGTCTAGGCAGTTTGTCCATCTGCTCACTCGCTGCTCTGGCCACTGCAAGACCTGGGACTCCAGCAATATTTCAAGCATTTTTCTGCTCATTTTAGGGCTCCTGCTATTTCCTCCTCTCTTCTAAGGCATTCTGCTAAGCACGTGCCTTGGTGATTTCAGTAAATGAGCGCTTTTCAGACAGGGGCCTGAAAGACATACAAATTCTTCAAAATTCCTGGGCATTTTTCAGCAGTTTTTCTGCCGACACAGCCAACCTGTGTCACCTGCTCCAAATCCGCTTTTCGTCCTGCTTTGCATCACTCCGGGTCCTCAGGAATGTATTTGCCTTAAAGACGACCGAAGTCTCAGCAACGGCAGCTTTGGCCCATCCTGAAAACCGTTCAGGCCTGCAGCTCGCACGGTCTCTGCAGCGAGGGCCGTGTCGCCGCACGCTCCCCGGGGCTGCCGCTTTCCCCCTCGCGCAGCTCCGAGGGAGCCAGGGCAGCCTGGCAGGCCCTGATCTGCCTCCTCGCTGCCTTCCTCCTTCCCCACTCGCGTGCTCCTGCCTGCCCGCGCGGCCAGGATTGCTTTAGGTTTTATAGACTGCGCCTCTGTGAGGTTCTGCTTGCCACCGAGGGCAAAACTTCACCCTTCAAATCGCTACAGCATGGAACAACTTTATTTGTTGTCCCAAACTGTGACATAGGAACACTTCTAGACGCTACATTTCTGTATTTCTGTTAACCAAGGCATGCCCTTGGTTACAATCTTCTCCAGCCTTACACACCTTTCGCGCTGATTTCTGAAAAAGAGCAGCAACTGCCTCCAGACGGGAATAACTTATCACAGTGGCATTTATAAACCAGATGATAAGCTTCGCTTTGTAACTTAGGCCAATCCTCGCGGTGCGAGATAAAGTAGTGCCAGACCACACAGTTCATCTCGAAGTCAGGGGAATAATCCCTGGAATCTGGCTCCGTTCCCAGGCAGATGCCAGCCATCCACATAGCCTGCCTCCAAGGGTCAGCCAACTCCAGTTTCTCTTGCTTTGGCTGTTGTTCAAAACTATATTCCTAATAAAACTTAGTGACAGATGTAATAACCCCTTTTCAAATCAACCTCCCATTGCTACCAATGTAGCATGATGTCTTTTCAGCCCTTTCTTGACCCTCTAGTCTTTTTTCTCTGCTCAATACAACTTTGAGTGGAGCATTAGCCTCTACTTGTGTCTGTTCTTTATCCTCTTAGGAACCAGGGGAGGGGGAAAGGCTGAAATGGGAATTCAGTTCAGCCAAGCACTTCTCTCTTCTTGTCAATCCAGGTGTGCATCAGATTGGCAGCTTTTTTGTCCTCAATTTGCACACAGAGTCAATTATTTAGCACCCTTCCACATTGCTCCAAAACCAACGTGACCAAGTTCCTAAATGATACGTGCTGTCTTTGAAGCCCCGGGCTGACAGCTGACGGACGCGTTAGTGACCCGACAGCTCTTTCAGGGCTGTCACGGGAGACTTGGAGCAGCGCAGTTCCAGCTAGGTCTTCATCAGAGCCAAAAGCTCTGCTCCTTAAATGCATTTTAAACTCCACCTGCTGGCTGAGCTCCTCAATGGCACCTTGTCCTGCACGCACGCAGTAGAGGTGCTCAAGGATCCCCTTGGAGTAGTAAGGGGCTTAGGAAAGATCCCGTGACACGTTCCATTAAAGAAATACTAAGCAAGATTGTCTAAAGGGATTAATGATTTTTATAGTTCTGTTTCCAGGTGCCTAATAGATACATGCCTAAAGGATCTGATTTGCAAAGTCACTAGTCCCTCTGCAAATGGAACACAACGAAGCTGTTTTCGGAACTGCACGTGGGGCTGAGGAGCAGCAAGAGAAGAACTCATCTCAGTTCCCCCCACCTCAAAATATATATATATATACACACATATATATATACATATATATATATATGTATATATATAATGAGGAAGGACTGAGAGGCTGGTTTGAGTGACCAGATGTTACTCCTATGGCCAAATCCAGTTTCCACAGATGTATTGCAAATAATTGCCTAAGAGTAGACTTAATTAATCGCACATACACATGCAAAGCATGACGCAGGCATATGATGCAGAGGGCAGTGGGTCTGGGCAGTGTGTTGCCGTTCATTTTTGTTATGACTCCTGCACGTCTCTGTTTTTACCAAACACTGCACTGAAAGAAAATTAGGATTTTGGTTTCTCTAGTATCTAAAAAGCAAGTTCAGTGAAAAAAAAAAAGATCTATAGAACAGTTTAAGAATACGAGGTATACGCAGGAGAAATTCTGTGCACTAATACATTTCCATGCCTGCCAAGAATAATTTAGCATGAAACTACACATCTTGTTTTCCAGAAACTGGCCATACCTTGGAAAATGTTATCACATTAATGAGGGAAAGACCTCTGAGAATTCAGCACATAGCATGCAGGGAAATCAAAAATTAATTTCAGAGGCATATTCCCAAGCTATGGGAGCTATTCCCCATAATTAGTATACTCAGCAAGTCACCAAATGCTCACTGTTTTCTTTTCAAAAATAGTACATAAAAAGATTTAGGTTTTCGTTGTGTTTCATATTCATATTTAATATTCTTTTATAATCTAATAAATGGTTTATGCAGCAGTATTTCTGTTGCATGAACTCTTTGGAAAGTATTCACCACAACTATCCCCCAGAGAACGCTTTGCTTTCCGTAATTCAGGACGTGGGACAGATCCACAGCCAAGACGAGGCCAATTCTGCTCGAGTGACCCAGCTTTGAGCCCTGCAGGCCCTTCCAAAGAAGCATCTTGGCGCTTCCCTCATCGATATTCACCCCAGTGCTTTCCCTAAGCCGCTCTTAATGAACAAGTATGTGATCAGATGCATCAGAAAGAAGCAAATGGGAGAGAACAGCATATGTCAAAATGAATAGTAGGGATTTATATAAATAGAGGAACAATTAGTATTTTTCTGCCTTTTTTTTTTCCCTTCTCGCTGTATAATGCTACAGGCACCTGCTTATTCTTAACTGTGTCTGGCCATAGAGTCAAAAGATGGCAGAAAAAAATCTGCCTGACGCCCCTGTCTCTTTGCTTATGCTGAGGATAGTGATATTTCCCCCTTTTGTAACGGGTAAAACAAGATGGTTCCTTCCTCTTCCAGGGCCATCCAGCACAAGAGAAGGGAGATCTGCTCCCTTGGGAATACGCAGTTGACTGGAGCTGCACGTTGGAGGTACAAGTCCAACCACACTGCGAAGAGCAAAGCCCGCGAGACACGACCAAACCCAACAACAATCATTTGGTTCCCCATTAACATGTGCGAGCTCTTAAAAAACACAAGTTCTCAATAGTCACTACGACTTTTGTTAGAAATATCTGGCTGTAGCTCATACCCGTAGCATCTGCTCCGCCAACCCACACAGCCTCTTTGGAATTGGCAGGAGCAGCTGACAAGGCCTCCTGAATAGGTTGTTGGCACAGCTGGAGATCTGAGCTGACAACAAGGTTCTGTTGTGCAATACAGGTGATTGCTGCAGAGGGAGATGTTGCTTTGGTTCCTTCTATTTTAAAATTCTGTTCTGCCCATGCAATGGGAAGACGTTCATGTGTTTGGATCTTTGGCCAAACATACCTCAACGTGGAGATTTCAGGTGAGAAAACACGCATTAGATCTTGTCATTCATGTGCATTACTGAATTCAACTTTTTCCATCGCTTTCATATAAAGCTTTTTGATTCCAGAAAGAGCTAAAAATAGACAGCCAAAGAGTGACAATAGTGAACTGGCAAATGCTGTCGAGCCAGCAATGCTAATTTTACGATTCAGGACTGTTTGCTTAACCCACCCTCATGGCATTTTCCAAGCAGGGAAGGAGAAGGAAACTTTCCCTCACAAAGGGACAGGACAACTACTGCCCTCTCAGCAGCACCACGCTCTTTGGGTGCCAAAACGCTCGTGTCACGATCCGGATTTCTGTCTCCATCACCAACAAGCATCCAGTCCCATCACGTCTTCATTCCATAGACCTTTCTCTGCACAGAGAATGGTACAGGAGAAACCTGGCTCTCCCTGACGTGAACGGATTCATGAAGTTCAGTTTAAGCCGAGGAGGCTCGCTTCTGATAAATTTTTGTTTCCCTTGATGATTGGTGGATTTTATATCTACATTTCCAAAAAAAATAAAGTTTAATTCAAAAAACAGGGTTTGATTCAAGGGGTGAATACAAAAGCCCTCTGATTTCACTGCTTTCTGGTACCAGGGCAGCCTCCAATTCTCTTGCCTCCTTCACGAGCTCTATTCTCTCCAATGTCTGTTGTCCAGCACAGGACGTTTCTTAATTAAAATGCCCCAGAGAGATGATCTGATTTTCTTTCCGCAGGCAAAGAAATGGGACTGTTTTATAAATAACCTCTTATCTGAAATGATAGAGCTCTCATGCAGAACAGCAGTTAGGAAAGTATTCTGTAGCAAGGGCCACATCTTAATGGAGGATCATCTCCTGGACATCTCCCTCTGCATTTCTGCAGTTACCAACCACATCTCCCACTGGCTGCAATTATATAAAATCCCTGTAGCAACTATAGCTATTACTTACATGGAAAATTAATGTTGGGGAAGCAATGGGATTGAATAACTAAAAATAAAAAATATGAGTTACTGCTGCATGAGTATCCACCAAGCTTTCCACCAGCTACCAGTAAGCGCTGAGCAGATCATCATGGGACGTAATTTTGGATCCTGGGACTTGGCAGTATAAATCAGAGCTCTCAGACTGAGTGCTTTATTTGCACAATAACGCAGAACTTTCCCCAGCCACTTAGCATTAAAAATGCAGGCAGGCAAGGGGCTCTTTCTGAGAACCAGAAGGAAATGAAGTGCTCTGCTTAACGCACAGCCCGAACGCAGCCCTGTGCAGAGCACAGCACCGGTTGTACGGAGGCAGACAAGTCCCTCCGAGGCCTTCGGCCTCATTTTAGAGCAAGCTTCTTCCCTGCTGCTCGGAGACAAGCGCTAGAGACCTATGTCACTGTGTCACGTTGCAACATTGCTACCAATTTTATAACTTAATGACATTTCGCTTTTGTTTTGAAGAAGTCAGTTTTGAAACACACTGCATGGGATTTCAGTGTTACCCCTACTCTACAGATCAGCTCTAATTTACAGATCTTAGTTTTTTTTTTAGTCAGAGCTGCACAGGTAATTTCCCAACCTGGGTCAAAAAGTGCAATTGTCTCAGCTATTTCCATTCCCCAGATTCAAAATAGGTGAAGTTTTCATTCCTTTAAAATAATAATTTTTTAAAAACACTTTCAAGTTAATTACAGACTTTTTTGAAAGAGGATGTAACCACTCATAAAAATTTCCATAGTTCATATTTTCCTGGAAGCAAGGAATTACTAAAATGGCACAAGATATTTGGGAGGGCTGCTTGTCACAAACTTTATTTTTGGTGAAAAAAAGATACAAGGTAGTCTATTTACCTAAAGTTTTGAACCAAAGTCACTTATTTGTTCTAACTTTATCTAGCAAGTTGCAAAACAAATCACAGATATCCACTTCTTGTGCCCTGAAGTATTACTCTAGGCATAACATATGAGCACCACTTGGCACTTCTGCTACAGAACGACACATCTGGAAATAATATAGAGTCAGCAGTGCCTTGAGAATGTCAAAGCAGGAAAAAACAATTGTTTTCTGTGTCCAGAAGAGGGTAAGCAGGCCCACAATGGCCAGGACGTGGATGTCAAAGCAAAGAGTGACTACCTGGAGATGGCATGAATTCTGGTTGTGTATGGAAGAGAATGGCAGTGGTCATCTTTTAAGATTAATGCAAATTGGCAGCTCATTTTAGCAAAAAAAGGCAGTTGTCCGTTTTTGAAGTATGCTGTGAACTGAACTACAGCCCTCCGCCCAGGTTCTAGAGCTAAAAAGGGAACACTAAGATCGGCGGTTCTGACTCGGCACAACCCAGGTCTCAAACTTCATGCCAGGATTCCCATGCCATCAGCCACAGGCACTGGTGGCTGCTCTCACTTGCAGTTGAGCACTCCGGAGCTCGACGGGCTAATTTTAAACATCAGGGATATTTAAAATTACAGATCTTTACAGCGGCTTGAAACCAGTGTGCAGGGAAGACCTGCTCCACACACAGTCAACTGTTGTAGTGCAGAATTTTGCAAGACAGTGACTACCGGGGGGACTAGAGCAGCGTGTGAAGTGTCAGTCCTATGGAAACCATAGTTTATATGCTGTTGCTATGTAAATACGGGACAGAAAGGAGGCCTCCGTGTCTTGCATTAGGAGGGTGATAACCATGGACTTGGTAAGAGAGGTCACTGATACAGCAGGCAAGAATTTTAACAGCTTTAAAAATCTTACAGGTCCGTATTGTTACGTGACTACAAGGAGTTAACTGAAGCACAGATTAATGGTGCAGTCTGCAAAAAGCACCAGCTTCACACAGCTCCTCCTGAGAAATGGGTCGTGCCAGAGGACTATGTCCCTTCTCCTGAACACGTGAAGATGAAAGGAAAACAGCAGGAGCCTGTGGGCTTTGCGCACTGAATTCTGTACAGATATTTCAGCGACCTGAGGTAACCCAAGACTCGCGTTGTGAATATCCAATATCATAAATACACAAAAAGCCAATGACAAATGAGGTGACACATTCAGAATTTACACAGCTATCCTAAAGTGAAAATGCTTATCTAAATTTAGAGGATTACCACCAGCCCCAACCCTTCCCACATTGCTCTGTCCACTCCCAGTAATATGTCCCTCTCTGCCACCAATGCAGCATAAACAAGTTAGGTGTTTATATTCTCAGTCTCTCAGAACTACTGTCTTCTGCAAACAGTCCCCTGAGCTTCCTTAAATTGATTACAGAGTCCTAGTGTCAAAACGAAGTAAGAATGCAAGAATGTAAGAATATGAACTGTTTGTATTAATCATTAGGATGTGGAAATTTGGAAAGGTGTTTTTTATCATTCTATGTCTAAAAAATTACAACATGAAACTGGCTAATGGAATGAGACCTACGCCAAGGTTTGTTTGCATGAGCTGGTTCGTGTCCCACAGCTCCTCACACGGTGTAAGCAGCGCTCCCTTTCCGGCAGGCGTTGGTGCCTCGCTGCGCGCTCCGTGTGCAGCCCCAGCAGATCCCCAGGGTGAGAACCACGGGCTCTGGTGGGAGGCGAGCTAGTCACTGCGAGCATGGAAATGATCAGCACCCATCTCCACGGAGCATCTGCCGGAATACACAGTTCCAGCTATCCCACAGACAAATGGTTTCAGGCCCTCTGCAAACTCAAGCAGCTGTCACTCCAGAAATTACCCAACAATTCTGTTTGTCTTCAAAAGCACAGTCTCCAGAGACTTGCTTGAAAAACCAGACAAAATGAAAAATGATGGTAAAACATAGGAAACTACCTGCCCTGGTTTCCCAGATAAGTCTTTCCATCTGACCTGCAGGTCAGCTCCCTTCACCTTGTATCAATCCCATTAGGCAAGCAATGCCATGGGCAGTTTAAATTCGTCATGGGCTTCTGCGGTTTGTCCTGCCAGCAGAGATATTTGGTATTTGGGGTTTTTTTAATAAAATTTGTGTGGGTGACAGCAGAACGGGGTGGGAAGAGCCGAGCATTGGAGGACAAGCTCTGTTCCGCGCACACGCCGTGCAGGAAGGGCTGCTGCGTGGGCAGCGCTGCCCGCACGGAGCTCCGCAGCGTGCGGATGCGCGGGAGGAGGTGGGAGGGAGGTGCTGGCGTGTGGATGCGGCGCAGGGAAAACACCGCAAATCCTCAGCTGCGCACGGCAAGCGCGGCAGATGGCCTATTAAGTATTGTATCTATATCCTTAGGTTAAGGGCAATCGCGGAATATATGGTTCTTTACTTAGCGGGGAGTCTTTGTTAGGCGAAATTGAGTGTACGAACAGGATTGAGTTCACAATTAGCGCTCAGGGAGCACGGGAGGGCCAAGGCTGCGTGTGGCTGTGTGCTGCACAGAAACGTAATGAGAGATGATATCTTGGGAGACCAAGAGTTCAGCAGCATTAAAAAAAAAAAAGGCCATTTATATGGATGAGAACATCCAAATTATAATGACTGAGATTCATTAGTGTAGCGCTGCACGCAGCCCTGCACGTAGCTCGGTATGTACAACCACTCCTCTCCCCTAATTTCAGAAACTTTTTTTTTTTTTTTCTGAGTGCCATTTCTCAGCCTGGAGAAATGCGCAACCCTCCTTTGTTTTATTGTTTTATGGAGACCATCGCCAGCTCCCCATTTTTCATTCTTCCTCTCTGCCACTCCTTTCCTTTCTGCTTTCAATTTCTGTGACAAAGGAACCATAAATATGTGCCGATAGTGGGCAAAATAAGCAGAACAGGACCATGGGGCAAGGCTGATGTGAGCAGAGAGAAGAGGATCTCTGGGCCTCCAAGGCCTGCTCCCCTCAGCCCCTCTCACCCCTTGCCCCACAGCGATAGCACCAGTGAAACGGGTCAGTCCCACAGCCACGACCTGTTGTGGGTCGAGCCCTTTTTGGCTAGCAGGGAGTGGGGCTGGAAAACGCAGGAGAGCCCCCAGGCTCCATCCCTGCCGGTAGAGGCCGGCGGGCAGGACGGCAGCAAGCAGGCGCTCCAGCCACGACAAGGTGCGCGCAGTGACACTCGCACCTCGTGCAGAAACCCCTCCCAAAGCTCCATCTGGGGCCTTTATAAAATGGCAGAAAGCCATTTTTGTACAGCATGGAGGGAGCAGAAAGAGTGCGCATCCTGCGGCAGCGGTAAAAAATCACCTCCCCCCTCGCCACATACCCTGCAGCAGAAACTTCATTTAGAGAGAGAAAAAAGAGGCACCATTAACCATCCGCTTTGTCCTCCCCACCCTTTTTTTTCTGCCTTTTCCTCGAAGATTTAGGAGTGAGCACATTTTTACACAATAGCCTGGCTAGAGGCGCTTGGGGGAGCGAGCAGCTGTGGGATGAGCGGTGCCAAGGCCCTTGCTCCACGCAGGGCACCGCGTTCCCCGAGCGCTGTGCGGGCTGACGGCCGTTGTGGGAGGACACGGTGCCCCTCAGTGTGCGGCGACCCTCCATGATGGGGACGCGCAACCATTACCCCCAACAGCCGCCATGAGGGGAGTGACCGTTACCCCAACGACCACTGTGAGGGGAGCAACTGTTACCCCAAAGGCTGCCGTGAGGGGAATGTGCGACCGTTACCCCAACGGCCGCCATGAGAGGAGCAACCATTACTCTCGATGGCCGCCGTGAGGGGAGGGCGTAACCACTACCCCCAACAGTCGCCGTGAGGGGAACGCGTGACCGTTACCCATAACGGCCGCCTTGAGGGGAGCAACCGTTACCCCCAATGGCCGCTGTGAGGGCAGCATGTGACCGTCACCCCAATTGGCTGCCATGAGAGGAGCGACTGTTACCCCAATGGCCACTATGAGGGGAGTGACCGTTACCCAAAGTGGCCGCCGTGAGGGGAGCATACGACCGCTACCCCAATGGCTCCCATCAGGAGAGCGACTGTTACCCCAACGGCCGCTGTGACGGGAACAAGTGACTGTTACCCCAGTGGCCACTGTGAAGGGAGCGAGCGACCATTACCCCAACAGCTGCTGTGAGGGGAATGCGCGACTGTTACCCGCAATGGCTGCCATGAGGGGAATGTGCAACCGTTACCCCCAAAGGCCATTGTGAGGGGAGCGACCATTACCTCCAACAGTCACTGTAAGGGGAGCAACTGTTGCCTCAACGGCTGCCATGAGGGGAATGTGTGACTGTTACCCACAATGGTTGCCGTGAGGGGAGCGTGCGACCGCTACCCCAATGGCTGCCATCAGGAGAGCAACTGTTACCCCAACGGCTGCTGTGACAGGAACAAGCGACTGTTACCCCAATGGCCACTGTGAAGGGAGCAAGCAACCGTTACCCCAACAGCTGCTGTGAGGGGAATGCGCGACTGTTACCCGCAATGGCTGCCATGAGGGGAATGTGCAACCGTTACCCCCAACGGCCAGTGTGAGGGGAGCGACCATTACCCCAACAGCTGCCATGAGAGGAATGTGTGACCATCTCCCCCAGCGGCCACCTTGACTGACCATTACTCTCAATGGCTGCCGTGAGGGGAGTGGCTGTTACTCACAATGGCCGCTGTGAGGGGAGCGTGCGACCATTACCCCAATGGCTTCCATCAGGAGAGCCACCGTTATTCCAACGGCTGCTGTGATGGGAAATGACTGTTACCCCAATCAGTGTGAAAAGAGCAAGCGACAGTTACCCCAACAGCTGCTATGAGGAGGACGTGCAACTGTTACCTCCAACGGCTGCCGTGAGGGGAATGTGTGACCGTTTCCCCCAACAGTCACTGTGAGGGGAACAACTGTTGTCCCAACGGCTGCCATGAGGGGAATGTGTGACCATTATCCACAACGGTTGTCGTGAGGGGAGCGTGCGACCATTACCCCAATGGCTGCCATCAGGAGAGCGACCGTTAAGCCCAATGGCCGCTGTGACAGGAACAAGTGACTGTTACCCCAATGGCCACTGTGAAGGGAGCGAGCAACCGTCACCCCAACAGCTGCTGTGAGGGGAACGCGCGACTGTTACCCTCAATGGCTGCCGTGAGAGGAATGTGCAACTGTTACCCGCAACGGCCATTGTGAGGGGAGCGACCATTACCCCAACAGCTGCCATGAGAGGAATGTGTGACCATCTCCCCCAGCGGCCACCTTGACTGACCATTACTCTCAATGGCTGCCGTGAGGGGAGTGGCTGTTACTCACAATGGCCGCTGTGAGGGGAGCGTGCGACCATTACCCCAATGGCTCCCATCAGGAGAGCCACCGTTATTCCAACGGCTGCTGTGATGGGAAATGACTGTTACCCCAATCAGTGTGAAAAGAGCAAGCGACAGTTACCCCAACAGCTGCTATGAGGAGGACGTGCAACTGTTACCTCCAACAGCTGCCATGAGGGGAATGTGCAACCGTTACCCCCAACGGCCACCGTGAGGGGAGCTCGCGACCGTTACCCCAGCGGCTGCTATGAGCGGAGTGAGCGTTACCCTCAATGGCCGCCGTGAGGGGAACACGCTACTGTTTCCCCCAATGGCCGCCATGAAGTAAGCAACCATTACTCTCGATGGCCGCCGTTAGGGGAAGGCGTGACCATTACCCCCAACGGCCGCCGTGAGGGGAGCGTGTGACCGTTACCCATAACGGCCGCCGTGAGGGGAGCAACCGTTACCCCCAGTGGCCACTGTGAGGGGTGCGTGCAACCGTTACCCCAATAGCTGCCATGAGGGGAGCGATCATTTCCCCAACGCCTGCCGTGAGGGGAACGTGCGAACGTTACCCCAGGGCCCGCCCCAGGGGCGCTGGGGGGCGGGGTCTCCCTCAGCGCGCGCGCGCGCGGGGGCCGCTCCCCACGCGGGAGGGGGGGCGCGCGCGTGGGCGGGGTGGGAGGGATGTGACGCGCGGGCGCGCGGGGCATTGTGGGAGCTTCGCCGCCGCTGTTGGCCCCGCGGGCTGAGCCGAGGCAGCGCGAGCGGCAGCGCCAGCGAGCGGGGCCGCCGTCGCCGCCGCCCGGGGACGTTCGGCCGCCGCCAGCCGCGCCGTAAGTGAGCGGGGCTGCCCGGAGCTCCCCGGCTTGAGGCGGGACGAAGGGAAGGTTTGGGGGCCCAGCGGGGCGCCTGCATTCCCCCCCTCCCCCAGGCGCTGCTGTGGGGGGGGAAAGGGGGCGACCTCGGTGGCTTTGGCAGGGGGCGACAAGGAGGGAGAAATGGTTAATTGCCCCTCTTGTGTCCCCCCTCTATGCCTCTTTCTTGGAAAGGAATTTAGGGGTGCAAGCTGAGCTGCAAGGTTTAGTCTTTTTAATTTCTCGGATTTGTTTTTGTTCTTGCTTTCCTGGTTCGTGGCTGCTGGAGGCAGGAAGCCCACCCCGCTCCCAGTGTAGTGTTGGCGGTGGACTTTTATTTTTATTTTTCTATTGAATCTGCATTATGGTTTTGGTTATGGTATTAAGGTTGGACTGAATCCAGTGAACACCTCACATAGCACTCGCATCGCGCAGTGATTTCAAGGAATGAGGAGGTGTCTCGAGCCCCAGATTTCTCCCTTTTCTCTATCCTGATATGCACGTTCAGACTTTTTTTCCACCCCTACTTTTCTACCTCAAGTCACTGGACAGGCAGAGACAGAGAGGCTGCAAAAAGCCCAGCTAAAAAGCAGCACACATTTTCAGTAAACCCTACTTTACCACGAAGAAACTGGCATAAGAGTTATCTGCTAAACATTAATGACTTAATAAAAAAAAGCAAAATGACATTTTTAAAACCATAAGCAAAGCAGTCAGAAGCATTTAAGAGTGGTGGATATAAACATTGCTGTAGGAACGGGGCCCCTTATTATTTTAGAGCTGTCACTTCTTGTGGCGCCTGCAATATGTCTGCTGCAGGACCTGAGAGCCAGGCGGCCTCTGGGTGTGGGAGCTGCTCGGAGGGAAGGCAAGAACTGCAAGATGCAGGTGAATGCAGGTTCTTTAGGGTAAGCACAAGGTCTGTCCCGTGAGGGCTTAGATTTAAACAGAAAACGAACATGTTTGTGCATGTGGGAGACCGTAATGGGAACAAACTGTTTCTGCAGCTTTATTTTCCAATAGTCCCTTTGTTCCCTATGTGATCTTTGGGAGCAAGTTGCAGAAGGCCCATGGATTTGCATAGGTGAGGCAGGCAGGGCCAGATAACGTGCAAGACAGTGGTGTAAGACTGAGTTTGCTTCATTGCCACTGCTGAAGCACATTGGGAGGGGGTTTATTATTATCTCCTGGCTGTACAAATGAACAACTGTTTTTTTTTTGCTCCCCCCACAACTGTGTGTGGCTGTCACTTAGCAACAGGTCTGTAGGGAACTGTTGAGATCTGCTGCCTCCCCCATCCCTAAGAGTAGGTAGAAATAAATTAAGAGAAGAGCAAGTGATTAATTAATAAGTCAGCACCTGAGTTCTTAGGCACACCATGGAGTTAAAAGATTTAGCTATAAACAAGACAAATACAGTTGCATTGACAAACATTTCGAGTCAGGGGGTCCCTAGGCACTCTAAGCAGTCTGCAGGACAGGAATTGTGGTGTTTTGGACCAAATGATGATTCCAGGTTATTTTGCTGTGTTATGCATCGTTACCTTCACATGTAAGGCATACTGAGTGCTAATAAAGTCAAATGTTGACAGTGCATATTTAACCATAATCGAGCCTAGAATTTAGTGATAAATCTAGAATTTACCTCATTATGTTAGCATAAGAACAATATTTAATCACTGCATTATTTTTTTAGATCAGCATTACTAAAAAGAAAAACCCCTCACTGCAACCCTAAATATTTGTTAAATAAATCTGCGTTTTTACATTTCCAGGATTGTCCTGGTTTTGTGAGTAAAATTTCAATACACATTAAGTGGTTTTGTTAAAAGATACTTAGTTGATGAAAGGTGAAATATTTCTGAAGATTCGTCAAAATCTCAAAAGGAGGAAGGGAATGAAATTGATCCATAGCTAGCTCCAGAATTCCAAATGCTTTTTGTGAGTGAAGGATGACTGATCCATGGACAGTCCAGTGACCTTAAGGTTTATCGACTCAGCGCTTCCTGTATGGGGAATTGGGAAGATGCTAGATGCAGTGTTTATAGCAGACATGCAGTGTTTGCTGATTTGTTAGGGACATGTGGCTCTGTTCCTTACCCAGTCCCACCCTGCAGATATGATGGCCAGAATTCAGCTGCTGGTCTCTTACATAAGAGAGTACAGATACTAGAATCACATCGTTCACAGCCTCTTTGGAGAGCTGAGTTCTTGCACTCCCTCCCCTCAACCCCCAGCCAAATGCAGTACAATTTTGAGTTTCATGCTTCATGTGGACTTTGCCTTGAAAATGTCCTTGTTTCGTATTTAATTTTAGGCCTTCTTGCAAAATTGTCAAGCAGTGAAAGTTTTTGACATGTTCTTTGAAACATATTTTTCTCATATATTGTACTCCAAAGTGATCCAGTGATTTAGGTTCTCTCACTGAATTTTATTCTTCTTAACATACAAAATGCTGTAATGCACAAATATACTTGTTTTTATGTCAGTGCTCCCAACAGCGATCAGTGAAGACAATTGCATTTACATTTTCCCAATTATTGGTGGCAGGATGCCCAGCTAAAACTCTTCTCACTCTCCCAGTACTGTTCATACAGAAGGTTTGCATGTTAAGTGGATATTTGTTTTGGTGTTTCAGAACTATAGTGGGAGGGAGGGACCTTTGCCAGTTAAATAAAATTGTGTAATAGTATTCAGTTCTGCAGGCAGACTTGGCAAAAGTTTTCCTCTCCCCTCCTCCACTTCATTATTGGAAGGTTTTAGCCTTCAAGTAAATGAAGATCTATGGGGCATTCCTAGATGAAGAATATTCTCTGTGTTCCAAGTGAAAATAAATACATGTGTAGTGCCACATTTTCAGATGAGAAATTAACAGCTGGTTTGTTCTACCAGGGGTGTTTTTATTTTTACCATTTCAAATCAGAAAGAATTACTGCTTTGACAGAGCACTTCAGCTAAAAATTGAAATCAGATCAAATAATTCCTTAAGTGATCAACTCTTATTAATGTGATACCTAGGAACCAGTCGCAGACTAAAACAATTTTGTGCTAGGCAGGCATTATTAGAGACCATTTTATACAGACTTTATAAGCAAAGCATTTTATAAATATGCCACACTAGCTCCTAATTAGCCAGGAGTAGAGCAAATTAGTTGTCAAAGCAAATTCAAATGCACCTTTTCAAAGAGTTCACTGAGCAGTTGTTGTTAGAGTACATAAATAGATTTAAGATGGAATGGCAGCCCTTCACATTGTTAATCTTTTGAAACAGAAAGAAAATAGTGTTGCAGTTAATCTCTTGTGATACAAAAATAAACTTTTCAGTTTAGTTCTTACATTGGAAAGAAGAAAAATCTACTTAATCTTCCAATTTATCCTATTGGAGTAAAGGTCTCCTGCATTCCACTACATTTATTGATGGGATCCCAGAGATCTAAACTTAATCATTGGTTTTGTTTGGTGCAATTAATGTATCAATTTAAGCCCAGAACAGTCACTGTCTGACAGCAATAGCAATCATAGTAATTTAAATCATTTATGAACCAGTACCTGACAGCTTTTTTTTTTTTTTTTTTTTTTACTGATTCTGTTTGATAAAAGGGTGAAGATAACTGAGCTAATGAAGCACTGATATTTGAGGCACTAGATATGCATTATTTTACCAGGATGTTCATACTGTATTCCTAAGTTACAAAATGTTAAACCTTTCAGAAAAACAGATGTCTATAGGAAGATTGTGCTAAAGTTTGCTTTTAGGGGTGTATGTATCCTCATAGAGAAAAAAAATGGGCCAGCGTTGGAACATTGTTGATATCTGTACTTGTGAATATTTTGTTTCTTAGATAATTTATATTTGTCTCAAAGAGCATACCACAGAGGAGTCCTGTAACTTATCTTCTATGTGAACCGAGGTAATTTGCTGTCAGATTCTCATTTGTGTGGATTTTGAGACATTAAAAGCAGTATGAATGTGAATGCAGTCATTAAATATTTTTCAAAAGGCTGCGAATCAGGAACTAAGTTCTGTAACTAAGTTAATCTATGACCCGAATACAGGAGAGCCACTGAAAGCCATAGCACCAAGTTTAACACAAAGGTGAAGTAGGTAAGTTTATTTCTCAGTGATCTCTTGATAATCACAGTGATAATTTTGTGAACTATCACATCAGAAAAACTAAACCATTGTATTATCTAATCTTTGAAGATCCTGGACAACGTTTCTCTAACTTCGTTGCAAAGGCAGGAGAGGGGAGAGAAAGGAAAGGATTAACAGTTAACACATTAACTCTGTTTGGTTTTGGATTTTTTGTTTTGTTTTGGTTTTTTTTTTTCCTCCTGCACTGATCTTTTATGCTGTGGCACATGTGATAAAGTTCCCTCTTCTGGTGGCTAGCAATGACTCAGCAAACAGCTCTGGTTCTTGAGTTTTGGCAGTTTTACAGTTTATGATATTGCAAAGATAACTTTTGAGAATATGTAAAGGAGAGTTTTCTTTGGTTTGTTATCTGTTGCTATTCTCTTCACAATTGGCTTCAATGAAATTTGTTGCAACTGTTGCAAATGAGCTCTGCTCTTTCCCATCTCTGTGGCCCTCAACTAGAACTAGAGAAGAGACCTTGAAATCTTTGGGTTGTCATGCTGCTCAAAGGCAGGACAAACAGGTTCTACAAAGTAATGATTCTGGGTCTGTAATTAAGCTTGAAAAAAGCTCTTCTGCTCTTCTTTGCCAGGCTCTCTTCCCCTTCCAAATTAGGAAGTTGACAAAATTAAAAGTGATATTTTGTTACTTAACTAGAAATTTCTTCTCTACCCCCAGCGTATAACAATCTAGAAAATCAGTACATGTTATAAAAATGGGATCCTTGAGGTAAGTGTGACCATCAATATGAAATAAGGAGGACATTAGCTTCTAGAACTTGCAGAAATGGAAGACAAGGGAATTATGAAAGGAAAAAAAAGAGACCCTTTTGTAAATGATTTGAAAAGGTTTATACAGGGTTTATGGAGCCACAGGTGACAGGAGGCTTGCAGGTATTAAGTAGAAAATAGTATTTAAAAAGGAAGAACATCAGAACACCACCTGAAGGGTGTTGAAAACCTATCAGCAAAGCTTTTTGCTCAAGCCTGATAAGGGAAGTTTAATAGACTGATGTCAGTTAGCAGTACATTAACGAACTTTACATCACTTTAGATAGATGAAATATACCAAGAGACAGTGAGGCAGAGTGCATTTTTTTTCCATCCAAATGAGGGAACTGCTCTTCTCAGTCTTCCCTATGAGTAGAATCATTTCCTTGGATCTAAAAATGAAAGAGTAATTCTCTTTGATCTCCTTATATAACCATCTTCAGCATGGATATACATCCATGTATATCTTCCATTTAAATTTTTAAATTGGGTAACCTGCATTTACTGAGGTCCTTTAAAGCTGCTTTGGCAATAATGCTGTATGGCTGCATATTTTTTCATACTTTGCCCTCAATATTCTAGCAGCTCATCACTGGAATGACATCTCCCCTCCAGCAAAAAAAAAAAAAAAGGCCACCATTAGAATATAGGAACTTTTGTGTTATTTTCTAGATATTCTATTCCACAGATTCAAAGTCAATTCCACAGATGAAAACAATAAGTGTTTGCAGAGAAGCTTTGCAAGATCTAAAATCCACAGCACTCCAAAAGGTGGCCAAATCCAATAGGGATTTATTCCATGGGCCTTCTGCCCTCTCTATCCCTTGGCTGGCATTACCAGCTCTGAGAGAACACCGTGGAGCTTTTGGAAGTTTTCCAAGAGGGGGGAGGAAAAAAAAAAAAAAAAAAAAAAGCCAGGGCTGTTATTTGCTTCTCTGTACCATTCCCTTCTTGTTTGTTCTTGGAACACAAGTTTTCTTTTCTCATTTTGGGAAAATATACAGTCCAGGTTGAATTCGTTCATTTTACCGAGCAGTTCTACTGGATTTAATTTGTTTTGTAGAGTGCAAGTACTGGTTATTGTTACCCGTCTTCTTTCCTACTTACGCACCAGTTAAGGTAGGACTAGTAGTTGATTTGGAGTGTTCAGTTTCAGCTTTTACTTCCCCAGACTACCCTGTTCTGCATCAGAGTCCTTAGCTGTAGAAAGTGGATGGATTTTCCTGAGGGAATAATTACCATTTTTAAAGGTTACATAATATAAAATGCATTTTATTGTGCATTGTGGATGTGTAAAATCCAATTTCTTTCTTATGGAAACACTTCATTATTAAATACTCAGTTCACTAGAAAACATTGTTTAGCACAGCTTTATGTGAATGAAGCTTTAGTAACATAGCTTAACTGTAACCACTGCTAATATTTCACTGCAGGAAGACTTATGCATGCAGAGCTTCATGAGGTTTCCCCTGTGTCAGTGAAGAACCTGCTGTTTGCTTCCATTAGCTAAGCTTGCAAACTATTTAAGATTCCCGTGTAGTTGCTACCTATACATCTTACTATAAAGTCATTAGAATAGAAATGTGCTATGTATTCTGGCTTTTGTGGTGTCTAAAAGGACAGCCTTGAGCACTTAGGCAACAAAAAATAGGCAAAAATAGGCAACCTCTCCTGCTAGCAAAGACAGAGCTAACTGTATATCTACGTATATAAATTAAATGTTCAATTTGTCATGTAATCCATTGTGTGCTTCAGTTGAGGCAATTTCTTAAGTAAAGGAAATTCACTTCTGCCTGGAGCAGGAGTTATTAAAGCACTGAGTTCACACTGGAAGAAAGAGAAAAGAGGAATCAGTTTTTGGTAACTTCCCCCTCATTTCCTGTCTGTTTTTTTTTTTTTTTTTTTTTTTTAACATCAGTTTTATAAATGTAACCTGACCTGTGTCCAAGCTAATAAAATGGGACTATTTGTTTTACCCTTAGCAAGCAATAAGCCTGTTGCAATTACTTTGCTCAATCTGTTATCCAGTGTGAAGCAGAATGTGGAAGTGGAAAGGACAAGAAATGGTCAATACTCAAGTGTTTCTTTAGTTATTCTGAGTGGGATTTGTTTTGTATTTCTGAAGTGTGGATCTTAGTCACTCACTGAGATTTTAAGACTGCAGGACATGTCAGCACAGATCAGAAGTCAGAACAGAAGTTGCAAAACTCAGAGGTAGGGTTGGGTGAGCCTGTTTTGCCTAATTCAGAGTTCTGTATAATTGTGGATTCAGGAGTTTGGCAAATACTGTTAGGTTCATATGGCCAACTCGGGTCTCAAGAAGAATTCAGAATGAATATAAGAGACAAGACAGAAAAGGAAAGCAGAGAACTGGTATGATAGAAAACATGTCTGAAAAAAGTTGCACTGAGAAGGCTATAAACACACTAACTTCTCATTTGCAAATTCTCAGGTAGAATTTGGACAGCGAGGAAAGATCTATGATGTAGAGGTATATGTATCACTAAGGCTCACCTCTGTCTTCCCTCTAGTTCCGACATGCTGGAGAGGGAGACCATCTCCTTTCCTCTGAGTTAATTTCAAAAATCAGAGCATTGCCTATACCTTCGAAACACCTTGGCAGCCTGCAGACCTCCACCTCTTCTGCTTTGCCAGTCTCTACTTGTAGCCTGAGCAATAACGAAAAAACTGCATTTGACAGCTGTATCAGCAGCATGTTTTTTCACTGAAATAAACTGAGATACAGTTGTCAGATCTCTGCTGGGTGGTTAGACCACTGTTATGCTAGGGAATGGCAGCAGATTGAATTTCAGACTCCTGCAAGGCATGTCCTAGTGGTACAAGCATCAGTGTGTAGACAGCTGGCTTCCTGTAGGGTAACATCCCAAGAGGTTTATCTCAGGTGTTGGTCAAAAATAGCCCTTTTAGTGTACAGGGAATGTAGTTTACCATGCGTAAGCCTTTCCTCCATAAATTGACACATGCTTGAAAATCTCATTGCCTAAAGGAGATAAATATGCTTTATGGATGTCTTAGTGGATGCAGTTACCCAGTTTAATAGGCACAGTCATTAATGAGTGGTGCAATTATACTGCTTCAGATGTCCAGCGAACAGTTTTTCCAGGAAAGCAAAGGTTTGTGTCAGGCTCCTTGGAGAAAGCATTCTGTGCTTTCATGATGAATGTCTATTTTAGATGCTAGGTAGTTATCATACTCCACAGCACTTAAGCTGCTACCATTACCCTGTTAGGAATTACAGAAGAATGAAGCAGACATACAGAAAATCGGTTCTCTGGTTTGTTTTTCATGTATAAAGCTACACAAAGGTTAAAATGGGAAGTAAACATTCAGTGTAAAACAACATTTTAGATCCTTCTATACTCTAAGGAAGCCATTTGCATATGGTCTTCCAGCAGCAGTTCAAAAATTTTTATTCTATACTTATTTGCAGTTTTGTAGAATGAGTGAATTTGCTATTGGAAATAATTCTAGTATTTTATGCCTTATTGGTAACCCTTTTTTGTTCCTTTATTTTTAAACAAACAGTGCTGTTCCAGGCTCAACACAGACAAGATGTCCAGCAGGGGTGGAAAGAAGAAGTCAACCAAGACTTCCCGCTCTGCAAAGGCTGGGGTCATTTTCCCTGTTGGAAGAATGCTCCGTTATATTAAGAAAGGTCACCCGAAGTACAGAATTGGCGTTGGTGCTCCAGTGTACATGGCTGCTGTGCTTGAATATCTCACAGGTAGGTTTGGCAAAACAGTTTGAAATAGGAGCATTTAAAGTACAAGCTGAATTTGCATGGGATTCTAACAGAAAGAAAGTGATCCCTGGATGTACAGAGGACTGGAAAATTACAACTGAAGTAACTACTGTGCTGGTCCCACCTGCTCCTGTTCTCTGCCCGATGGCTTTGTTTAGGTTATAGCTGTCTGTTAAAAATACACATTCCCTTCAAATAGTTTATCCTCTGTGTTTGCACAGGGCTGAGATTGCTTACAGCATTGTTATTTTTTTTCCCCTCAATTTACAGATTATTTTAGTGTACATGTGCCTTTTACAACTTTGAGTTTATGTACGAATGCATATTCTGTCCTTCTGGCCCAGATAGACATAGCCTATTTACTCCCATTTACAGTTTTTGCTATTACTTTGCTATTACTTCATTAGAATGAAAACACCTTGAATAGCTATGTAATCCTCACAGTATTGTCTTAGAGGACAAAGGACTTTTTTTCCATTCAAGAGAAAGAAGCTTGGAAGGAAAACACATTGTTTAAAGGCATAAAGGGCAGCCTCTAACTGACACACAGTCCAGACATGAAAGCAAAGGTCTTTACGTAGCAGTTCTCTTCTCATACAAAGCTTAAGACATTGCAAATTTACCACCTCCTTACCACTAAAGGTAGTCTCTCAGTGGAAAGCAAAGCCCAATTGTAACAACAGCAAAATTCGTCAGTACTGGTCTGCAAAAAAGAAACAGCCCGGTTTCATTCACGTGGCCAGGTTTGGCTCATAGACATACCTCTAGGCTAGAAATTTAGTAAATATCAGTACTAAGTAGACTGGTATTTGGAGACATCTTGAAATGGATCTGATTTCTCATAGCAACATTTGTCTTTTACAGTGCATCTGTTTAGTTCACTGTTCTTGTTCCAGCAGATACAAGTATTTCAAAGAACAATAACCTTTATGTTATAATGGAAAACTCCAGAGAGAGGAAGAGATAATGCTCATTCTTTCTTTGATTTGAGTACAAAGTAGAAAAGCAGTGTTTAACTTCATCGGGAGAGAGTTTTTAAAGCTGAAGAGACCTGACTCACAACTATGATCCTGTGTACTTAAAACAGTTTTAGGTTTATAATTTTATAATAAATACTGGCAATAAAGAACAGAAATACTCTGAAAAAATATTCTGTAAAGTCTCTTCTTCCACCAAAATTAAATATCAGTACCATAAGAGAACAATTACTTTTACATTTTAATTATTTGCTTGTAACATTGCCTTATTAATTTTCACACTCGGGTATCAGACTTCTTCATAGGCTGGTGTTTTATTTATTTGGGGCCTCTTTTTTCAGAGAATGCTTTTAAACTTCATAGATTTCTTTAGGTAGGGGGGAAAAAGAGAAGGGAAAGAGGGCGAAGAAAGTATTTCCTCTAGTGTAGGTTCCTGCCCATAGCTATACCAACTCAAATAAAATGCTTCTTAGGATGAAAGCTGCTCTGAATGCAGTCCTTTTAAAGAAACAGAGCAGCACAGGTGAGCTTAAGGCACTGCTAATGAGCAGCACATGTTATTGGTTAAGTATTTAATTTAAAGGCTTTCCAGGTAGTGATAGTTTAGATATCAGAGAATGGGCTGGCAAAAGAAAGGTGCTATGTTAAATATTTTAAATGGGTAACTGTCTATACAGGTAAACACTTACTGCACTGTTCGCTCCTTTTAGAGAAGGAGGACAAGAGAAGAAGGTAGAGGGAAAGGAAGAGCACCAAAGGAAAGAGTGCCTTCTTCTTTCTCCCTTTTCTTAATTTATTTTACCTTTTTTTCTTTTTTTTTAAGGTTTATGAATGTGGATTTTTGTTTTTTCTTTCTGTTTTTGTGAACTTTTTGAACTCTACATAGTGCATTTTTCTTTAGCTTTTAGTGTTTAGAAATATTCTCTGAACTTCCAACTGTTTGTCTTTTTTGATATGACTGGGAAGCACTCCCTTGAAATGGGATGCTGAAAATTTTCTTGTGCTGTGTTTACCTCATGGTAATTATTACTTCATAAAACCACAGAAATTTTGACTTCTGTCTTGAAGAGTTTTAAAAAGATGTTCGTGTGAGCACAGGATATGATACTAAAGCAGGAAGTTTAAATTGCATAATAAAAGTGGGAATATGATATGATGGAAATAACCGGTACAAAATGGCCTGCTAATAAACTGGCCAAGTCGAAGAAACGATTCTATGCATCCGTAAAGGAAAGGAGAAACCTCAAATATCAAAGGCAATTGTAGAATAGAAGATGTTCGGGAAAGACTGGGAGGGGAAATGAGACATGAGCTAATAGCAAGGAACTTACTAAGGTTTGAAAACTACCTTGTGTGTACAGAATGTGGCAGTGACTTTATTCCTTTAGAAGATGAAGTGCTAAATTTTGCTGGCTTTTTCTAAAGTTTAAGTCTGAAATGAGCTCATAGTGTGCTCAGATCTGGGATTTTGGTTTGGTTCAGCTGGGGACTTGAGCTGCCATAATGCTTCCAGCTGTTCAGACTTGTAGTTCTGTTCTGGATCCATCTGTATTACGACTTTATACACTTTGTACTTTGAAGGTAATGTACTGTTGCCATATTTGCACTGCTTCTCATCAAACAGGAAAAGTACACGCTCTATTTTTAGGACATCCACCTATTTGTGATTTAAGCATTATTTTCAGTCTGTCCTACAAAGTACTTTCAAACTATGTTTCTGTTTTTTTGCTATAATTATTATACTCACATGTGTATACACATAAAACATTACTAACAAGCATGCATAGTTTTAGCACACAGGAATTGCTGTGATTTATTCATTAAAGATTCTTTTGCTGCATAACAGTAATATTGTAAACTAATTTTGTCATCAGCACACCCACTGTGTGTAGATATTGGTTTCTATAAGCAAATCTCTAGCTCACTTTTCCTAGCATATTTCACCTAAGGAAGTAATGTGCTGCATCCCCTGTACACAGGATGCAAATGTGTGTTTATGGTCGGTTGTGGAGAAGATGGCTTTGTGTTTTAACCAGAAGCAAGTGGCTCTACTCCCTTTCTAGCCCCTGAAGGAACAGTGTTGGTCCTGAAGAACTAATAATTCAGAGTTCTTTTTCCCATTCCTTATTTGCAGTAGTAAATTCCCATTCCTTATTTGCATGTAGTCCTACCTGTCTAGGAAGAATTCTGTACTCAAAATGTTTGATCAAGTTCTGCCTGTGCTGCAGATCTAATTTAAGAATTGTTAACTAGCTTAATTTGGCAAGATCAGCATTAGTAATTCTTTTTATTATATTTCCTTATTGTGATACTCGTCTTATGATGGCCTGTTGCCTAACTATCTCCCCATGCTTGTTTTTTCAGAAAACTACAAGCCCCTCCTTATTTCCTCTGTAAAATAGCGTGGTGGTGCCAGTTTGTCTCAAATAAAATGCTAGGACAGTCAGAAGGATGCTGCAGACTTCACTCGGAGTCTTGCAGACGTTCAGGTGAAGCTCCATGATTTGTGCTTTTCCAAACTCATCCAGCCACATTCGTAATCAGACGTCTTCCCCTCAGACTTACAACTTCCTGAAGCTTTAATATATTACAAGCTTCTTACTGACTGGGAAAGATGCTCTTTTGCCCTGGAAAGAAATAGAAGTCCCCTGAGCATATTTAAAGGCATTAAGAACCAAGCCTGCAAGTAATTTCTGCCCTCGCCCTTCCAGTGTTCTTCTCTACATTGTAAATAATTTTCAATTGCCAAAATGTCATAGCAAATGAGGAGAAGGGGAAGTTTATAAAACAGCAGGAGAACAGAAATACAGAAGAAATAGGGCCTAGATTTATATTTGTTCTTTACTGGCTGAAGTCAGGTAGGAGAAAACATTTGTCTGTTTTATCCATTAAATCCTTTTCTCTCAGCTGTGTTTTATTGCTCATTGTGTATAGTTGATCATGTGTTTTGTTAAAATGTAAAATAAGCGCCTTTTGAATCCCAAACTTAGAGTTCCCTAAGACATTCTGGTACTTACCCGAGCTTTTGTTTTCAGGCTTTCTGCCACCACAAGAACCCTGTAAGAGAGGTTCATGTGCCGGAGCCCAGTTGTTTGCTTTTTCATCTTGATTAATTTTGAATGTGGGGAACTTCCCTCTGTCAGCTGCTGATGGGCTGAAAACTGAAAGTCCTTCTTGAACGCAGAACTTTTAGCGATTCCCTTCAGATGCTTTTTGATGTGCAAGCTGATCAACTTGAACTGCTGTTCACCCCTTGGGTTCTGTTTGCTGCCGAAAAATCTCACAGCTTTGCAGAGGAAGACAATGATTTGCCTTGTTTTTCAAAGCAGATGTACTGGTGAACTTCCTCTGTGAGGCAGAGGGGTAGCGCAAAAAAAGCGTTTAGTTAAAAGCAGATTGAAGTTCCAGGCATTCCCAGACTACTGAAACTAATGGTCCATGGGGAGTAAATGAATTTAAGAAGAGAATAAATTGGCAGTATCTTTTTGGCAGCATTGAAACATACATTTGCTATCAAAATACACTTCTAATTAAAAAGGCAGCTTAGAAACAGTAATCCACAAACAGTGTCCCAAAAGAGGTTTAAAGTAAACTAAGAAGATTGCAGGACCCACACCTTACTTCAGTAAGTGTGAAAATACCTCTTTAGAAGGAAAAATGTCAAGTATCTGATACATAAAATGGAAAAATATCAGAAATTTCTAGTTTAGTTTCAGTAAGATTAAGTACTCTCTATGACTGAAAATGTTCAGGCTGAAGCAGGATATTTGAAACTGATAGCATAGTTATAATTTGTGTTTGTATATTGTACACTTCAGTATTACCAAATAATTGGAAGATGAAAGAAAATTATCTGTGTCATCTCACTACCTATAGAGCAGCATGCAATATCTAGCAAGGTAACCAGATTTAGACTTTGAGTTGACTATGAGAGTAAAACTGCTCTGAATTTCTGCAGAACTTTTGTTGGATCATGACAATATGTCTGTGTGTGTATTGGGTGATAGCTAAACAATCCCTCCTCGGGTTGGAGGGGGGACTAATATGCCCCTTGCAGACCAGCTTAGGTAAGAGCTTTCCATGTTGTCGTTACAGCAAATTGCTAGCTCAGGGAACAAACCTTCAGCACGGACAAAGCCAGGTCCCTGGGCCATCTCTGTGCAAACGCAGGCGAGCAGTCATCCTCGGGAGGATTAAGTCACAGATACGTTTGTGGGGTGCCTGCTCTGCTCCGGGATGCAGAGCTCGAAGTTTTGTAGCTAGTGACCTGGATGTGAGCTCCTAATCCTGCTCTTTAACCGAATGGGTTGGTGCAGTCCAAAACCCATAAAAACAGAGAGATCCAAGGTGCAAGCGGAGGAGTTGCATTACTTCTGTATTGGTAACTGGTGTGAGCAAAACTGTAACAGTGTAACCTGTTCTGGTGTGTTTCCCTGGAGCAGGATGCTAATTCAAGATCAGCTTCAGAATAGGACTAAATCCAATTCCACTTGCTCAAAAGCCATGCCTTTTTACAGATGTTTCAAGAAGCAAAAGCATGGTTTTATCAGTCTGTACTTATTAGGAGAATGGTATTTCAGCATATTTCTGCTAGACTGAAGAACACACTAGGACAATTTTGTGTGAGAGTTGACGTGAGCTAGATGTGAAATGGAACGGATAATTTTAAGGCTGTGCTTTAGCACTGATAAATTGTTCTGGACTGAACATTTTTAAAATACAGGCTGAACTCTTTTCTAAGCACTATGTATTGTAGTTCAGGTGCAGATTATATCAGGTAAGTCCCATGATCTTGTCAGAGAAGAAAAGAGCATAATCAGTCATGCTTTCAGGTCCATAATTCCTCATAGAACTTGTCCTGAACCAAATTTTAGCTTTCCCTGAATTATATCACATTTTAGATGTGTGAGCTCATGCTAGGCAGACAGAAAGAAGTTGGGTCTCAATAAAATGCTGGCATTTGTGGTAACGGTCCCTCCTCTCACATAATATCGCTATTATCCCTACCTTGTAGAACATGTGAACTAATACAGGATATTGCTAGGATAAATCAGCACTTATACTCTGAAAATACCAAGTGCAGTAAATTATTTTTTTAACTCTTTAGGTGTCAGAGGCCATGCATGTAGCTGCTTATTCCAAATTATGAGATACTTTCTCTTGTCCCCAGAAGTGATGCTGTTTCTTTTGTGTTCTTGAGTGTCCCTGACCTATAATAACGAGTCCTGGTCACAAACCGGCCTCGTTTGCGGGGTTGGAATCTGCAAGGGAGTCCCCAGCAGCTTGAAGGGATCCAGATTCGGGACTGTGAAACAGATTTTGCAAAGCAGATAGCACGGAAATTCTGCAAATTCTGATGTGAGCTTGAACATGTCAGAAAGGTTTTGGTCTCTCTTTTTTAATGACATAATCATTAAGGAGCAGTTTCTTCAGACTTTAAAGTTTAGAGTTTCTAACATGAGGAATTCCAAGAACACTTGTTTGAGCTTCCTTTTCCATAAGGATTCCTTAAGCATGCCTGAGTTCTGAGCATGTCACATGTTTGTCTTGGGTCTTCACCCATTTCTTCTATGCCGTATTTATCCCCAGTTTTCATTCCGAGTTGAAACTCCACATAGATTCCTAGGTGCAGCTGGTTGAAATGCTCTATCCTCAGCCTAAACCTCACTGTGGAAGAAATAAATTTAGGGAATATGCAGTGAAATACAAGCTTTTAAAGGCAGACAGAGAGGAGGTACTTTTCCTCTGAAATGCAGGATGCCTGTGATGTAGTGAGGCTCAGCATCACGAGATGTTACGGAGGCCAAAAGCTTGAATGGTTTCTGTATGCAATTTCACACATTCAGAGAAGAAAACCCCATTGGGGGACTAAATGCAAAGATAGCTTTCCTAAATTGGGAAGTCCCTAAGCTGCAGAGAATGGAATCAGAGGGAATATTCTGGAAAAAATGCCATTTTGAGTTTGCTTGTTCTAATCCTCCTGGTTGGGGACAGGATATTAGGATATTTTGCTCTGATAAAGTTATAGCTAGTCTTGCATGAAGTTAATTTAACCTACCCCAGAACACTCAAAGTAATCAAACTTTTTACATGGTGTGTTTTCCAGAGATAGAATTTTCCCCCAAAATTGTGTTGAATGTGCTATATAGTCACCCCTATAATGCTTTTTTAAAGTAATAGGGAAAAAGTTTGTAAATATTATCTTCTAAATAATAACAGCTGCATTTGCCTATAGATGTTTGTATTTATTATGATTTTCCTTACTGTCTCAACACAGAAAAGATTTAGTATGGGTGAAAGGCCTCGAGACAGCAGTTTTATGAGTGGTGATATTTTCAGCAATAAATATTGAATCCAACATCTTTTTGTTCAGTGTCAGGAGCAGTGTCCAAGACAAGTACCAGGCTGTTTTGCAGTGAGCACGGTGCAGAAGTGAGACCCAGCGTGTGCTGGTTGCATCACGTTTCGTCGCTGTTTAGAAAAGTCCTTGGCACGGATTGTGCCTGGAGCACAAGTTTTGTCTTCCAAGCTGTGCCCTGCATGGGCCTGGCGACACACAGCATTAAAACACATAAATTTCCTCTTTCTGCTCAAGGCTGTTGCAGCAAAATACAGACTTTCAGCATGAGGTTTACTCTTCTTCTTCTTCTTTTTTTTTTTTTTTTTTTTTTTTTTTTTTATAGTATTATTAGTGTTTACTAGTTTCAGCAGATGACTGGCATTTCCACCTGACTTTTAATGCTGGAAAACATAAGTTCAGTCCATATACCTGCCCGGGTCAAAGACTAAACCAGCCCAAGTCTTCAGGCATTTGTAGTGTCCCGTGCTCCGAAGCAGCCGGACCAAAGCGACCGTGCTGCACTCTGTCAGCTAGTGTGTGGCAGCAGTGACATTGATCATGTCTGAGCACGTTCCTAAAACATGTGCAAACTGTTAGGAGAAACAGCAAAGTGTAAACTGCTAGGTAGGAGAAGCAGCACTGAAAAAGAGAGAGTTAATTTGAGTTAAATCGAAATTCTTTAAGTCAGTGGAGAAGAAATAGACTGTGTTTTTTTACTTAGTACTCAAGGCGTGACTGTTGGCTAAAACAGCATTTGAGATTAATTTTCAGACTTCCCTGAAAGATGAATTTGTATACCTTTTACAGATTAGTATTTAATCAAGAAATTTGAAAAATTGGAACGTTAAATAGCCTTGGATTTACTGTGAAAAATAAAGCGTGGTGTAAAAGTGTGGAAAAGAGAAAGTTGCTGGGCAGAAGTGTGAATCGGATCAGAAAGCTCCAAGTGGAAGTGGCTTTTGTGGCCTGCATAGGAGTTTTATGTAAACAGCCGTCTGTCATCTGCCTCGCAGAAATGCAAAACTTACAATAACTTGGCAAAGTTACCAGTTTCTCCTTCAAGGGGCCCACTTTTGATATAGCACAGACACTAAAGACTGAGGGGTTTTTTATCACATCCTAAGAGGATGATTGCCCTGTTGAGGGTTGAGGTTTCATCAAGGCTTGTTCAGAGTAATAAAATTTCTTGAATTAATTTTCACTGCATCAAATTTCCCTGACTTTAAATCAAGGCTGAGAATTCTTTTATTGGAAGGTATGCAAGGGAAAGTGATACTAAATGATTCTACCTTTGCTGTTAGGACTGCAGATTCCAGGGGGATTGGGTGGAAGATGGAGAGAAAAGAATGCAGGAAACTCTTAGCAATCTGGGCTGATTGGGGTTGATTGGGTTAAAACCTTCCGGAATCATGTAAAATGATTCTGAAGTCAATAAAATGCTGATGGAAAGATGACTAATTTAAAGTACGATAAACAGACTCCTTGTCATGTAGTTGGCTTTGTAGCAAATACACATTTTCTCAATGGGATTATATCAACATTCATTTTTCTTTGATTTCTGGTTATTGTTCTCAATTTTCTTTTGGAAGAGAAGCTTCAGGTTTTTTTTTCTTTTCGAAAACACTGACTTGTTCCTATTGGAAGTTTTGCGTTCGGAAATTGGCTTTGTCTCAGCACATCACCTGGTAGTTGTTAAGAGTTTAATTTTCAAAGCTATGATTTCATCTCCCCGAAGAGAAGGTGGACAAAGGGATTCAATGCAACAGGAGTGTTTTAGCTTGAGAGAACAAAGAAAAAGATGTTTGAGGGAGAAACTCAGAGACCAGACTTCAGTATTTACATTTAGAAAGCAAGACTATGGTCCAGAATATATGCTAAGCTAAAGGCTTTGGCACTTGAGCTTAATTGTATTCAATCATGACCAATAATACTTAGGTTGATAATTAGTATAAATGAACCAACGCCTTGTCCAGTAGTGGGAGAATTGTTTACTGGGCTCCATTTGGGTCTGCAGTAACTGTGCCTACTTTTGTTAGATCTAACAGGAATTTGTTGTATTTTAACTCACTGGTGAATCCTTGTTCCAAAATTCTCAAGTGCTGTGAAATACCAAAGCTGCAGTGTTCAAGGTGGAGTGGTACAAGTCTCAAACAGGCAGATGAAAATAATGAAATCGGGAACTTCTTTGGATGTGTAAGAGGTGACTGGAGATGAGATTAGAGAAGCCCCCACGAGGATGAGGAACTTGCTCTGAAAACTTGCTCCAGGATGAGGTTTCTGTGGAGATTTCTAGCGCTTTTTGGTTGAGTTTGAGTAGGAAATGCCTTGAGAACAGCTTTTCCTGTGGTCTTATCTCAGGCTTAGGCATAAAGATATATAGCCTGTTTTCTTTTCTCCTTTAAAAATATTTAACTGAACTTTAAAAAACCTCAGCAGTAAAAAAGCAGTTTTGGTTTAAGTTTTTAAGAACAGGAGGCTTAGGCAGTTTTTGTTACCCATATCTATTTGTCTAGTTCTGAATATTGCAAAGGATTTTTTCGGTTCATATATATGAGAAATACATTTTAGACAATTTGTAAAGGAAAAGTTCACAACTTGTAAGATTTTTTTTTCTTCCCACTTAAGCTGTCTAGTTTAAATATTATTTGTAACTATGTCTTTTAAGGCATGCTGATGTGTTCATATTACGATCTGATTTGTAAGACATCCTGTGCTGTCCACACATGAGTGTATGACATGCTGACATGACATTACTATTTTATTGCTCTTTCCTAAATATATGTCTAACAGCTCTTTTACTGGAAGGTTTTTGTTTGCTTGTTTGTTTTACATCTGCAATAACAGCAGTACAATGTTCTACCTTTTTTAACCTGTAAAAAAGTACAAAAAAAGTAATTTGTTCAAGTATAAAGAGTATCTCTTAATATTAATCTAAGACTTCAAAATGTAAGAATTGCAGAATTGTAACTTCAAAGACTTATAATATCAAACAACTTACTGTGTTCCTCATTGAAAAGAAATACAGATTTGGGTGTTTATTTTTCTACAGAATGTGCTTCATAGTTGCCCTTTCCTTCAGTGTTGTTGTTGTTATTCCCAGCGGGAGGGCGAAATGCCATAAGTAAATATCTGAAGGGAAAGGAACAGACATTCTGCAGCTTATTCAGCCTTCCTGTGAGCTCTCATTTTTGTAAAATACTCTCGTTTCAGTCTTCTGGCTGGATAAATAGGTGCTGAATGAATCCTCATGTAGCTCCTAAGTGTCAAGAAAAAAACATTCTTTTAAAAGGGAAACTTTCTGTATTGACCCTGTTCAGTTGCAATTGATTTGTCCACTCTTGAATTGTCTTTTATATTTTTTTTTAAGATCCATTTATTGTGAACTCTCATAAATGGTTGATACCACAGCTCACATATCCAGGCAGACCTGAATTAGCTCATGTTTACAAATGCTAAACTTGCATATAATTAAACCTGCCTCATTATTTAAATATATATATATATTTGCTATATGTATAGACTTTCCTTTGACTACCTGTGACCCAGTCTGCTCCCCAACTAGGGACGCTGCACGTTTTCCTGCAAGGTTTGAAGACAACCTGCAGTGAAATGGAGCTTTTAGTGACTCAAACATTTGCGCCTGGCACAAGGGCACCTGTAAGGATGGGTCTGACCAAAAAAGCTGTGATCTAATCTCAATTTTAAATATGCTTTCCCACCTAGTACTCTTTCCGATACCCAATCCAGAGAGATTTTTCTGGAAGTTTGAGTCAGCTCCCTTACAGAGTTTACATTTTCATCTCATTTTAAAATAATTAAAAACCTGTACGAGGCGCCATTTAAGTCTTTAGAGCAGCATAAAACAGATGGGAAAGGAGAGTTAGCAGCACGCAAACCCAGGCGAGCCGTTAGAGCCCATCCGGATCCAGATGTTCCCAGCGTTCAGGGGCGCTCTGCCGTGTCGGCTTGGCTTTAGGCTGGGCTTTGCCAGAGCGGAACCAGAAAACGGTGCTGCCTGCGCAGGCCTCAGCCCGAGGCCTCCCCACCGTGGGTCTCTGAGTGCCCTGCAAGGCTGGGCTATTTTCGGAGGAGACGACCAGAAGAAAAATTCCACCCCTCCATGCCCTCCTCCTTCTCCTCCTGCTCTCCCCAAGCTCCTCTGTTGTGGTCCTCAAGGCCAGTGCAAAGCTTTCTGTTCCCGAAAAGGAAGCGGGGTACCTCAACTTCCCTAAAGGACCATTAGAAAACTGTAATTTCAAAATGAGTTTCCTGTCCAAGGAAGAGGGCTTAGCACTTGCAGGAACAGTTCTCCACTGTACGAGGCAGACATTTTAGTTTTATGAGGAACAAATAAAACATTCCTCTGTGCTTTACAGGCGTAACACTTTCTGAGGCTCCTTAGTTGCAGAGTGACCCGTCTGCATAGTTATGCTGATCCGATGCAGAGAATAACACGGCCCGACTGTTCAGCAGCGCCTGGTGCCATCAAGGAGAAGTGGAGGTGGGGGAAGCAGCAGCAAAGCAAAAAGTAGGCTGCTGTTTTGGGGCAAATTTCCAGCCAGCACTAACGTCGGAGGCGCAAACAGAGCAATTCCTGGCTGCGGAGGAGCCAGCGTGGGTGCAATGACAGCTCAGGGATGCACGGAGTGGAGCCAGAGCCCAGCCATGGGCTGGAGGCCTCCTGTCACCCTGTGTTCAGCACTGAACTAAGCTGCACCTTACGTGTCTCAACAGCAGCTTAGGAGCATATGGAAAGGTTGCACCAGCTTAATTCCATCCTTTGGAGGTGAGGAAAGCATGCTCAGGCCAACCTTTCCCTGCTAAGCCTGCTTTAAAAATCAAGTAATTGCGAGTGTGAAAGTTTACAAGAATTGCTTCTTTGGGCTTCCTCTTCGTATACCGTCTTGCCCTGTACTGAAGTAAATCATGCACTAGGTAGGATATCCAGAAGCAGTTAAAAGATTTCCAGTGTCATAAGTAGATTATTGTAGGATTTATGATGAAAAATAATTGGAGAATCATGTTAAATTCAATTTAATGAAAAGCCATGGTATGATGCTTAAGATTTGTAGTATGTTACAGTGAAAACGTTATCCTGTGAGCTTTGATTTTGGTCTTTTTAATTTATAGGTTACTGTTTTAATTCCTTTTCATTTGTCTGCAAAGCAAACTTAGGTGACAGCTTTCATGATGTCTTCAGTTGTTAAAGGTGAAAGAAATCTCATTCATTAGTTCTAATGTTCATTAAAAAAAAAATCCAAATGTTACCAGGTTTACAAAAAGGGCAGTGTACCAAAAGCAGCCAGGAAACAGTACAGAGGACTACGTATAAAGGAGGCAGCAATAGCACTTCATTGCAAAGTCGGGTAATGCCATTGTTATTCCCCAGACTTTCTTGTAATTAATTACATTTTTTGCCTGAGGTTTGTTGAGCTGAAGACAGATGAGGTAGCGGGTGATGCTCTGGCCTTTCACTTCGTAGACCCTCGTGGGGAGCAGTTGATCTCCCCGAATTCCAGCAAAAGCCATTGCATGCACAACTATTAAATACTGGGTGGAAGGACTGGAAATTATTTCTAAGGAGATAATCTGCTAGAGAAAGCAAACATGATGCATCGATTGCCTTTTCTGGAGAGAAACATCTCGAAGAGACAAAAAAAAATCATAAAATCAGTATAGAAGCCGAGTTTGTGTTTACTCTCCTAACTGGGATGTGCGCTGAAATCTTGCTATAATGTCACAAATGGGAAGTTGAGCATGAGATATTTTTCAGGAATTGAAAATGAGAAACAAAGCAAACCAGAGCTCATGTTTGCAACATGTTTGGGAAAAAAATAGCAATTTTTGTACAGCTAATGCTCTGTCGTCTGTTAAGAGGAGAATCCTAGGAGATGAACACGAAGTAACCTTGTGAAGCACCCTAAAAATCAAGAATCCAGGATAACCATTTTAGAAGGACAAAAAAAAGTAGACATAGTGTAGGTCATGGGACTTGAAGCGTGCATTTTGCATTCACTGGTCACATAAATGTAAAGAAAATGGTAGTTTTAGGCTTAGATAGTTTTAGGCTTAGGTATCTGTAGAGAGCAGTCAGAAATAACATGATATAATACATACATAACATGATATCTTTCGCATGGATGCTAACTAAGACCTATTGATTTTTCTTAATGATCACTACGTAACTAAGACGGTTTTATTTTCCCCCCAGCGGAAATTCTTGAATTGGCTGGAAATGCAGCAAGGGACAACAAGAAGGGTCGCGTCACGCCTAGGCACATCCTGTTGGCTGTAGCAAATGATGAAGAATTAAATCAGGTAAGAAAAAAATCCGTCGTGTGAGGGCCAGGATTTCCTTTAGGGCTTTTAAAATTGTCTTTCCATAGAGCCAAACTGGAATTCAAGACCTGTGCTTTTTGAACAGCCCACCAGGAAACAGCTCATTCACTCTCTCACTTACTGGCTATGCTATGTAACTAGCAAGAGCACCCACCTTAATTAGGTTTCTGAGTACACATTTTAGATGTGTAAAAATGCAAGAGACATGTATAACGTGACATTTGCTTGCACTGTTACAACCATGCAAGTTAAAGAATGGGGCGTTGTCATAAACTGCAGAGATGTGGAGAAAATCTTGTAGATATTTTTTCTTCCCCCTTAACTGGGGACCCAAGGGGTCCTGTCCTGTTCCCACTCAGGTCTGACTGCAGAAGAAAGAACTCTGGAACCCTTGGGAGTCTGCAGTCATTGCAGGTTTTCGGATGCCTTTAACTTGGCCAGAACAGCTTGGGTGTAATTTTTACAATGTTGTGGTGTCAACCAGGGGCACTGGCCAGGATTAATGTTCTTTGGAGTGAGGCATGATAAAAACACGTCTGAAAAAATTTTTTTTCCAACCCTGTATGTCATGATGGAGGAGGAAAAAATATGCTCAAACTAACCTCCTTTTGCTTCTCTCTTTGGTCTGGAACTTTCCACTCATCATCTCAGAGCCTCACTGAGTTGTGCCTGGGGAGCATTCAGCATGAGTCATTAGGTGGGAGTACCTGAGGGGCTTTGATGTCATCATTTGTGTCCTCCCGCATACTGAAACAGTCCCCGTTTTAGTGGTTTAAATATAGAACATGATATATTTCACTTCTGCTTTTTGAAGGTTTAAAAGAACTGCACATTTTCAAATATTGATCTACTTTTCTCCAACCACCTAACAGATTTTTTTTAGATTTCCAGGTATAGTGTTTTTTATAAATATTACCCTGTTTGAAGATTTTTAAAAATCAAATCAATTTTTTAAAAAATACCTTCTCAGGAGAACTCAGCAGTTGAGCATGATGTTGTTTGTCACAATTTGGTCCCCATTGCAGAGCTGTACCATGGACTTTGGGGCTCATCCCTCTTGCACAGACTGCCTTGCAGAGGCCCGAAGCTTGCAGCTCTTATGTTCTCCTCATAGCTGGTTAGCAGCCCTTGTTGCATTGCTTCACAACTTAATTAATGAACTTAATGAGTCTTGTGCAAGTCCAAATGATTTTCACAATATCAGGCACTTGTTCAAGAAGAATACATATTCCTGTGCAGCTGTAATTCACTACACGATCAACCTCATCTCAAGCACTTCGTGCACTTCATTTCACTTTTCAGAGGTAATAGGTATTGAGAAACGTAAAAGAATCATTTAAAAATCACAGCAGTGTATGAAGTTTGCAGTAAATGCCATTTTCTCTTTATTGATGGGTAAAGTTGGAATTTGTCATCTATCCCCCCCCCCTCCTTTTTTTTATATATGTTAGCTATTGAAAGGAGTCACCATAGCCAGTGGGGGAGTGTTACCCAATATTCACCCAGAACTGTTGGCAAAGAAGCGGGGATCGAAAGGAAAACTGGAAGCCATCATCACTCCACCTCCAGCAAAGAAGGCAAAGTCTCCATCATCACAGAAAAAGACTGTAACAAAGAAAGCAGGCGGCAAGAAAGGGGCAAGGAAATCCAAGGTAGAGTAATCGGATTATTTTAAACCTGGACAAACCCGATAGAAGTAGCTACAGGAAGGGTAGATTGTTTTGAACTGGTAGATTCATTTTGTAGGAGCAGGGAATCGTTCTGCTGTGCATCTGCTCAGCCAAGAGTTGTTTTTTGTAAAGCAAGTACTGTCAAGCAATAGAATACAAATGTAGAAAGAAGGGTACCCAGATTTCACCTGAAATTCACAATGCCTTTGAAAATGCTGCCTTCTAAGTCAAAGCTTTTGTATTTATCCTTTATGTTATCGATTACGTGGTCTGATTGTTTCACTTTTTTTTTTAGAAATGTTTTTTAATTTTCTCCTTTAGAACATCTAGTAGCTGACATTTCAAGTGCAATGCTTCTAATAACTGTGCACTAATAATTTCCCTGGATTTTTCCCCTACTTGATTACAATAGCAGAAAGTCTGTTGTGGGGTTCTGTTTTTCTTCCACACAATAAACTGTATTGTCTGCTTACTCTGTTGGCATTTGGCTAACAGTAAACTCCTGGGGAATTGAAATAGGACCCATGAAAATCTAATTTCCAAAACATTTGTGTAAAATAAAGCAAGGTTACAGCTCATAGAAACACAAATACACCTTGGCATCAAAGGCATCTTAGTTACTTAACTACAGATTTCGTTTCTGTGCTTTGGAAGGGGAGGATAGGAGAACAGTAGCTTGCTTAGTAATCCAGGTGCTTTGAGCATCAGCAAAGGTGTTGCTGAGGCACCAAATATTTCTACAAAAGTACAAATGATGCACTATTGAAAATAGAAAATGATTTCTGGCACCAATTGTGTTGATAACCACAGTAGTCAATTCACTATCCTCATGAAGCAACCTCTTCAAAATGTTTGTAACATTTAACACATCTGTCATCCAAACTGTGCAGTTTCATAGGCAGGAAAGGTTTACATGGATATAAACTCTAAGGTCATTTTTCCTATTGATCAACATAGTTTCCTTCAGATTCTATCCTTCAGTCTAACAAGTGACTGATTACTGCCAAATACCAGTGTTTTTTTCTAGCATTTTATTCCCTGGCGAGGATATACAGCATGTCATATAGCACGGTGTTATTAAATGGTGCTTTTTCTCAGCCTTGAGTTAACTAATTAACTGTATTTTTGGAAGAAGAAGCAGGGAGAAGTGAGCAAATCAGCCAGTGCTGACAGTACAACGGAGGGAACTCCTGCAGATGGCTTCACAATCCTGTCCACCAAAAGCCTCTTTCTTGGCCAGAAGGTATGTTCCTGCAGTTTTATAAATGAATACCTGTTTTCCAGTGCTGCTTAGGGAATACCCCCTCCCACTATCCCCATTTTCCCCCAAGGTCTATGTACAATTGACATTTCCATACTGAGCATGTGTGGAGGTGTGTCTTTAAAGAAATTCCCTGAAACAACTTCTAGAACATTTAAAATGTGCATAAATGGGTCTTTATATGCCTACATATTTAAATATGCAGATAGAAAGAAAGCCTGTGTGCTTCTAATCTGTCTCACCTTGTTTATAGAGAGTGTAAGTGTTGCAGCTAAGCTGCTTAGAAATTATTCTAAGGATGAAATGACTTTTCCAAAGGGCAGCCCACTTCATTGCTGATATCAATGATTTGCAGGCTTTTATCAAATTCTATTTTAGACATTTCTTTGTAATAGTGGTTTTGTGCTTCATTCTGCTTTGTTTTTTACTGAAGTTAATGCTGTATAATAACAAATGATGCTTTTATGAAAAGCTAGAAATCAATGATTCTTTTTTTTTTCCCCTATGAATGTGTTTTGGGACTTGGAGTGATTTAAACAACTATATATCCACTTAAAGAGACAATTCAATAAGTTAATCCAGTCTCTTATCTTGAAACTTGAGACTTTTAGTTGTGATACAATTTTTTTTTTTACGTAAAACTGCATCTTTCTTCTGTCATTCAATAGTCAGATCACTGTGTTGTAATTCATAAAAATGAGCCATTTTTGTCCATTGTGGAATGTATCTCCTCTGACTCATTTTTACTTTATGTTGAGGTCATTCTCCATATATCCTTGCACAGTTTGTCTCCTAAGTTTAACGTGCATGAAAGTAATACTATTTTTTTTTGCAAGACTTCTGGTTTTCTACACGTAATTTAATAGCTAGAACCAGATTGTCAGCTTAGTATGTTTTGCTATCTGACTATTTCTGGGGGGATGATTTTGAACATACATTTGGAATTTATAACATTTTGAAGGCTTGATTAGAACCTGAAAATTTTGAACTAAACTACTGTTTGAAGAAAGCAAGTAGTGTAAGACTTTTGGAGCTGATTTTGAGCTCTTTTTAGTTACCATGGGAAAACTGTAATAAGTCCAAAGTTGTGTTTTTAACAAGCCCGATCCAACAACTCAGTTGAGCTTTGCTCTTAGTTGAGTGGAAGAGAAATGTGAGCTCCAAGGCTGCTTTAAGCTGTGAGGAACAGACCCAGGGTCTGTTGTGGAGCTTTCCAATGGGTGCCTGGCTCTGGGAATGGGCTTTCTCACTCACCTGCAGCCCAGCTCCCTGAAAAGCTTCCTAGACATGAGAGGGGCCAGGTGTTATCTATTATTTGTAACCCAAATACACCTAAGTAAAGAAAAACTGCAAACCAGTTTTGCCTCCTGGGAACACTCCAAAGGATGGATGGTTCTTCGGAAGGACAGGATATGCGCAGATATTACTGCGATGTGTCTAGCCTATATTATGTTTTGCTTTTGACTCCATGTCAAGAATTGTCTTTAGAGGCAGTAAATGGTTAGTGTAAAAGTCAAGGGTTATGTCTAATAAATACTTTGTGAGTTAAAAACGAAAGTCTTGCCTTGTTTGAGCTGATAAATGGTATATTAATGTGTTTGTTCTGATTTACCCCCCAAATAATGCATTGATACCAACCTGAGTTCTTTCAAATGTTCATGGTAAGACTAAAGTGTGGAAAGCTTAAAAGGCAAAGAAAATTTACACTGTAGTGATCAGAGAGGTTTTGTTTAGCTTAGAGGCAAAAACAAACATCCTGCCTCATTTTTAAACATCTTCAGAGTGTTCCCCAGAAATTATTTTTCAAAACATGCATTTTCCAAGTTATAAAATGTGTATATATATATATATTAATGATTAATAAGGCAAAGATAAAACTTTCAGGAAATGTGATGATGAGAGCAGTGGGATTGGAGTGCTTCCCATTCCCTAAACTCCGGGTGCATTTCTGCATGGTCCAGGTGAGGAGTGCCTGGCACGGCAGGATGCCTATTGCTAAGTTTAGCAGCCTGCGACCTGGCCGGTCGTGGTGTTTGTTAACTATTAAAGCGACACAGGGAAATTTCAAATAATTGCTTTACTTTGAAAATTTACAAATGATATATAACAATTACCTTAAAAAATATAGTGACTTTGTATCAATTAAATCCTACCGCTTAGCCCTTTCTACATGCAATTGCTGTTTAAAAAGGTAATGCTGATTTTTTTAAATGTTTATCTAAATCTCGTTAAGTCAGATGGTGTTTTTCCAGGGGGAAAAAAAAGTAACAACTGTTTTGTTGCAGTTTTCAAGTTATTGCCACATGAAATTTGTAAACACTATGAGCTAATAGTTTTCCTAAAGCCATAGATAGTTGTTTTAAACCACAGTTTTGCAGCTTGGCTTTCTGATAAGCAGGAGTTCCTTGCGACTGTGCATGTCACTTGTTTTCAGAGAATATGAGGACAGGAGGCACTTGCCTGTGTGGAGAATTTTCTCTATTCAGCAAAGCCTCACTCCTCTTAAATGTGAATTTGGAGGAGACAAGATCCCTAAATTCATGGGTAGAGAGCACAGCGTGCTTAGGTGGTTCAGGTAGAGACCTGGATCAGGATCCAGGAGACCTGGATCCCAACTCTTGACTCCTAATTCCGTTTGATTCAGAGGAACTGTGAATCACTCATCCTTCTCCGTTGCCTTCCCCATCAGTGATATGGAGATCCTGTAGTATATGTATGGGCTGCACATTGGTGGTAGCAAAGCACAAGAGGTTAAACCATTCTCAGCTGCTCCATTTAAATAGCAAAGGTATTCTTGTTAATCACAGCTGTTTTAATTCTTCCTGAATTTAAGCACATTGATTTTTCAGGATATTTTAATGCTCTGTATGCTCTTAATAGAAATATATAGTGCAGACATAGGAACTGAAAACCAAAAAGCCCAGCCAAATAGGCAGCGTCTTTCACACCTCCTGTGACCTCCTTGAACATCATAACAGCCTCTCTAGTAGATCTGCCAAACTGGTATCTGCTAGGTCAGGAAATTATTACATGTGGAGAAGCCAGAAGATAATCCTGTTCTTCCTGTCATGTCACTCATAAGGTTTTAATGCGAAAAGTCTTTTTTTTTGACTCCACGTTTGGAAAAGAGAAAGGTTTTACTTGCAAGAAAGGATGCTCCATCTTTAATGTCCTGAGATTGAATTACAGAAAACAAAGTTGGGAACACTGCAAGCCTGGGTGTAGTTTGGATTTTAAAATGTACTGTTATTGCATAAAATCTTGAGATAACTTTGCTGGCATTCAGGCAAATTGAGAAATTCGACAGGATGAAGATGTGTCAGAGAACCGTTCAGCTATACCGTGGAAATGCACTAGTATTATACTATAAAGTATTAAAACCAGGTTGATTTCTAGATGATTGTGCATTCTACAAATGCCATCCCAACAGGAATATTGTAACCTTTCCTGTTGTAACAGACACAGTCGTCAGACCTCCGGCCTAAGCACAGGGGTTTACACTTTAAAAAAGGCCTCAGCCTGTTGGCTTGCAACAGGCACCTCCAGTTTTCTGTATGAAGCTGTGCTTAAATAATATAAAATAAAGTTCTCCCTCAAGCAAAATTTCTATGACTTTAGAGGTAATTTTGTCTGAAATAAGAAATGCAAGACTTTTCTCCAGAAATACTTAGGGATATGCTAAGTGCCATCTGCATTTTATTTAACTAACGTTTAATTTAAATGTTACATAAATTATGTCTATTGTTTGTTGCACACGTACATAGAAATTATGGCCATCTTTAAAAAAGTCTCTTTGGGGAGGTCACTTGTTTTCTGTAAAATATCCATCTCATACTATTGTATAACAGCATCATGCAATATCTTATCCAAGGCTGTTATGCTATGAGAAAGCTTTTGTTTTATGCCATAGTGTTGGGCAATTAGCTAATAAAATGTTGAACAAGAAGCATAAAACTTAGCAAAATAACTCTTAGCTGCCAGCACAAGCCTATCCCTGATGGTCAGCTGTTTAGGTATTTCTTCTTGTTAAATTAAAACTTAAATTACCAATTAGCTGCTCTGTAAATCCCATATATGCATAGATGCAGAAACAGTGTAAAGGTGTAAAGCCAGAATGGCCTGCAGCTGATACAGCTCTGGCAAAACCTTGCAGAACACAGGGAATTAGGGATCAAAGAGAGTTAGCTATAAAATTAACAAAATACACTTAGGTACATATTACTACGAAAATCTCCACAGAACAGTCTTTTGGTGTGTGCATGTGTTTTTGTTTTTTTATTATTATTATTATTATTATTTCAAAATTCATAAAATTTCTTTAACATTTCGGTTTGGTTTGATTTGACCATTTATTTATTTATTTATTTTAAACAGCAGTTGCTTGTAGTCAAACTCAAGACTCAAACTCACCTATAAATAACTTGCCACGTGTGAAATATTAAAGGATTCTAAGCTACTTGGAAAGTAAGGCTTTCTTAGATCTTTTTACACATTCCCACACAGACCCGTACAGGGCTGAAGTACTCTCATTTGTAGCCAAAATCACCCTGTTTTGAGGAAACAAAGTTTACTCAAGCAAGTTGCATAAAATTAGAGGCTTTTAAAAAGAAAAAGAAGATCAATTCATATAATCACATGAATGAAATGGAAGTGCTTTTTTTCCTATAATTTAAATATATGACTGTTGGCCTCCTTAAATGATCCATTCACTCGTGTTGGTTTCATGAATTGACTCATATATTTCTGTAAATTAGTAAATTCACCTATACATTGAGCATATTTTAAACAGTTCAGTTTATAAAGATGGATTAGAAAGCAACAGATGAAACTCAGCTATTCATGAGAATAATTGTCATGTCTAAATGTATTTTGTTACAGTGAAAGGTTGTATTTCATAGGTTGAATTCAATGGGTTTTAGAAGGAAACTTTCACTTAATTTCAGCTGATTTCAACATTTGCCTAAATGAGCAAGAGCTTTGTCTTTAGTAGCTGCTTTGCACATTGCCTAATCAGCTATCAAAACAATCATTTAAAATGTATACACATGCTGGTTGTAGATATAATTTATAATGTAGATAATGTATTTCCACATATGAAAGAGTCTGAAAGATTTTATGCACTTTAGTGCTTTAATTTAGGGCATAATGAACCTGGTTCATGTGAAATTAGACTTCTCAGCAATGGATATAGAGTAGAGTTACAAACTTCTACTTTTAAGCTTCCCCACATACCTGCCAGGATACTGCAGCCTTTCCTTTTGCTGCATGTGGCTTTTACACCAAATTGCCTCAAATTGTGGAATTGATTCTGTGGTGTCGATCACAGAATCCCAAATTACCAGTAATTACCAAATTGTGCTGTCGCCTTCCGCCTCTAAGCATTTACAAAAAGCGTCCTCGGGAGCTGGGGATGGCAGTGCCAGTCCCTTACCACAGGTAGTATATTTTTCTCCTTTGCATTTGATTTCTGACTTTATATAACAGTTTGTATTTTGCTCCAGTTGTATTTTGAGAAAAATCTGCACCTCCTTGTATTTGAATAATTTTTTTTATAATTTTTTAAGAACATGAAGTGCAGATATGAGGTTTATCTCTAGGTATTTGTACTAACCTCCTTGCCCTGCTATGTGCCCATTATAATTCTTCTAATTTTGTAATGATTAAGACTTGTTTAAAATACATGGGTGTTAATGGGTAGGGTTCAAGGGCAACAGTGGGTGTTAAAAATGCTATTTTCATAAATGCCTGGAGGAAGTAAAGCAAATAAAAGCTCTCCACTAGAATGCAGAGTACCTGTGCTATAACTGCTAAATACATTCCCTGTTTAAGGTACTTTACCAGCCATTCCACAAAAGACAGCAGCAGAGCTGTGCAAATGGAAACTGAGGAGACTGCAGTGCAGCTTGTGGTGACCAATAATATAGAGGAAAAAATCATGTCCCCTGTCGGAGGTGTCCCTGGAGGCAAGTGCCTGCTTCTCAGACATGCTCACATCGATGGGTTAAATAAGGAGGATTATCCCTAATCCCAGTTCCATTCTGAGTAGTCGTGACACATTCCTAGAGCGGATGCATAAGAAAGGGTTGGAGCATCTTCCATCTACGCCCTGAAGCCAAACAAATCCCCTTTTATAATGGGAAAATAAGAATCCCACATAGTGGTCAGCATAAAGCCAAAACAGAGCTTGGTAACAGGTGCATCATTTTCTTCCAGACTGAGCAATGTTTGAGTCTTGTGTTTGAATTTTTTTTTGATAACAACCCCCTTTATGACCTGCCTTTTATTTTGCATATTTGTTTGCAGTGATGCTATCTCCATCTGTGTTGCAAAGCTCACTTTTCTGCAGCTTCTCTGTGATTTCCCAGCTGTCTTGTTATTTCCCACCTCATGCTTTTCTTTTCAGCTGAACCTTATTCACAGTGAAATCAGTAATTTAGCCGGCTTCGAGGTGGAGGCCATTATCAATCCTACCAATGCTGACATTGACCTTAAAGATGACCTAGGTAAATGGGGCATGGGTTGACACAACTAACGGTCACATGGAAATTATGGAACCCAGAATTTACTCGCTAGGACTTCATATATTAAACTAAAAGCAGAAAATCAGATCTTCCAGGTTCTCTTCTGTTGGAAGAGCTACTACATTCAAAAGACAGTTCACCAAATCTGAGTACTTGCATGTAGTACTTGTAGGCTAGCCTTCAAATTGATTTTGATTAAAAACGTTTAAATTCTTTTCCATAATGATCATATGTGACTGTTAGCTATTTTGGGGGGTTTCTCATGTGGATTCTTTGAGGACTAAAATACCTTTTTTGTCAGGTTGTTGTCAAAATAAGCAGTTTCTCCATTCTAACTGCAACCTCTTTTTGTTTCTGATATTCCCAGTAGGCATAGAAATTTGCAAAGTGGGATGGTTAAGTAATTAACTATCTCCAAATTTTTTTCTACCTTGATTTTGTGTTCAATTCAGTCAAATAATTTGCTTTCATTGCGCTTAAATTACTCCCTCCCTGTGACTTTCACATTCAGCTGAAAACAAATATTGATGTTAGCGCAACACTGACCTTGGAGATAGAGGGTGTATCGCTTTTAAGGCTTCTCACTTGTTTCAGATTAAAAAAAAATCCTTTGACAAAAGTTTGTTCTTCATCAAAAGTAAAAAAGCATTAACTTTCTTGTATTATATTCTCTTTTCCATATTTATTCGTTATACCTGCTGCTGTCATTATGTTTAAACCTTCCTTAATGGAATACAGCACCTAATTCCTCTAATGCTGCATTTCCTAAGAAAAAGCATATGTGTAAATGAACAAGAAATAATTTTAAGAGGATAAGTTATAAATCGGCCATCTTCAGATATGTTTGCATTTTTACTTCTGTCTCAACTAGTAACGCCTTATATAAAGAGAAAAATTAAAAAGGAGTCTGCTGTTGGAAAATGTATATGCCCACCACCCCATTAAAAAATAAGCCCTAGCTCTGAAATATGAGGTGGATCATGTATAGTTTTTAAAGTGGATACGATACAACCCTGCCTGCAAATAAATGTTTTGCTCTTTGTGAAGGAGACTGTCATTTTTATGAAACATTGTAATTTTTAAAATTAGTGCCCGTCAGTTCATGGATGCTGACAAAATGGAGAAACTAATTATTTTGTTTGGTTTGATGATCCTGAATTTCTTTCTGAAACAGATTCCATATCTTAGTGTCATGCTCTGTGGGGTACTGGTTGTTCTAGGTTTCTGCAAAGTGAAGTGGGGTATTAGCTGATTTAAAAACTTTGCGAATGATCAATGTGATTGCTCTGACTTGTCATTTTATCATTTATTTGAACGTGTCGTACTCGATATTGCTCCTCCTGTTCCCTACACCCCTTTCTCTACACACACCTGCACACACAACTCAGCGTATCCTCTGGCGCAAGGTTTGGAGGTGCGAAGGTAGGAAAACACGGACGTTGGTACATGTGTAAATGTAGAGCCTGTGCTGGGTCTCTGTCCAACGTGGTTGATATACATCTGTTTACCTGTTGTAGTTGCAAGTTGTACAGGCTGACATTGCCACGATCGACAGTGATGCTGTCGTTCACCCGACAAACTCTGACTTCTACACCGGTGGTGAAGTAGGTAATGGAAAGTTCAGTGCTGCGGAGTTTGTATGTGTGTGCATGGAAAATCAGCAGCCACAAGCTTGTTGTAGCTATGCAGATCTGCATTCGTTTCTCGCTTCCAGCAGTCCTGACCAATGATAAAAAGAAACAAGTGCAAACCCAGTAGATGTTTCTGATTTTTACCATCAAATCAGACTTTCAAAAGCACTACCAGAATGCACCGCCAAAATTTGGAGTGCAAGAACAGTGTGTTCAACCCAGGCACGTGACCAAGGAAAATGAGTTACCGCATTATTTGTTTGACACGTTAAGCGTGTTGCTTTGGAAAAAGGTTGCGTCTTGGTCTGTAGATTTCTGACCGCTTCCAATGCGCTCCCTTCATGCCAAGTCTCAGATGTTCACGTGCTGCCTCTCACCCATCTGGAGTTTCTGAACTCTTAAGATCAGTTAGTTTTTTCACATTTTTGTTTGTGGACCAGTTAACACAGTCCTGCTGAGCTGCCGTTATACCCCAGGCCCTCATGTCTAGGGTTGCTGCATATGTTTTTCAGGCGGTCATCTAAACTCCACTGATGAGAGAAGCCGTAACAGACCATACAGTAAAAGTCTTAATTCAGTATCTTATGGTCCCCCTCAGTAACTCTTCCCTTAGTACTATGCCTCTATATGCACCTTTCAGTGCAGTATTTCAAAGGCTTTCCTAACTGGGTGTCTGGATTTATTGGACTGCCTTGGTAATTTAAGAAGCCAAATCAGAATTTGGGCTGAAAACAAGTTGCTGATAAGGGCACTGACCTACCATGTTTTATCAAAAAAAGCCACAGGGCCCCGGCCTCTGTTATACATCTTAACGTCCCCATCCTCTGCAAACGGGGCCCTCCATGGCCCTGCTGCAGCAGTGGCTGCAGGGACGTGTGTCCTGCAGGGTGGCAGCTCCTGACGAGGCTGCTTTTCTGGTGACAAACGCAGCCCTGAGTGTCCCGTTGAGGCTGAAACAGTCTCGGCCGGCTAAACGCCTTACGTAAAGACATTAAAGGAAGCATCACAGTAACCCTGTATCTCAGGAATGTGCTTCCAAGGCCTGTCAGGTTCATTTAGCTGCTTATCCTGTGACAAAGAAATGCTTTTGAAGCCGCTCTGCAACAAAAATTCTCCCAGCTGCACTGCTCATGCTTTAGTGTAGGTTCCTGTTACCTCTGACTGCTGTAAGAAAGAATAGAAGTGCACAAATGCTTAGCTTCCAATGATTAACTTTTACCCATCTAAATTTTTTTTTTAATTTTTATTTATTTTTTTTTTTACCCTAACAAGATAAATGTACTGGGGGCTTATCCTGAGAGTTTTAGAGCCTAAATTTCTGCTAACGCTGTTTTCAACACTGATACCAATGCCTGCTTGGAAAGCATGAGATAATGACCTGATTCTCATGGGAGTGACACATATTTATGCCTATGAGCAAATAAGCTACTAACCTTGAAGCCGGGAAGCAAGACTTCCATCAAGAAACTTACTGATGTAGTGGAAAATGGTTAAATACAGTATAATTTACAACGTTGTTCTGAACGTCAGTGTTTCAGTGTAAACCTTTGCCGTTAATTATAAAAGAAGAATATCGTAGAGGAAAAGCAGAAAACGTCACTGGTTCATAACGAATATTCCTGCTGTTTGTGCCAGATCTGCAAGGAGAGCTCAGTTTATATGAAATAAACTTCCTGGGTTCTTCATTGCTTTTAATTATAAATTAATTCCCAGTAGAAGGGAAAACACCAGTACTTCTAGATTGAATTAAACCAAACTAGGCTAAGTTCCATTAAATGTACAGCAGCTTTGCAATGGCAGAGAAACAGCCTAGTTAATAGATCTTCTCTGTTTGTAGGTTCTACACAAGGCTTATGTTTCTCCTGGAAACAGAAGATACTAAGGATTGAGAATGTCATGAGTTTTAAGACTGATCTGAGTTCGTGAACTCAAGGGGTATATTATGGAACTATACACACATACATATATATTTTTATATATGAACTGGATTGATATGCAATATATTCAACAACACTATAACTGGCATGGTGGACAGTCCCTATCTGTCCCCATCCATTCCCTGCCAGAGTGATTTTACAAAACCCTGGCGTTTACCCTGGTCTGTTAAATAGGTTCAGCGTAAGGTATATAATGCCATGATGCTTGTGAAAGGCCGTTTACTTCCTCTCTTCTGGGGCTCTATCTGTTCTCCCAGCACACACTCCTAAGCCACCTTGCTGCTACAAATACAGCCGTTAACATCTTCATTAATGTCTCAGTAATGAGGTGTCTTCCCCTCGGTTGCACAGGGATAGGTAAATAAGGTCAAAATGTTTAAGTGTTTATATATATTAAAAAAAAATGATTACAAGGGGGCAAATTAAAGTTTGGCCTAGCTTTCAGCAAACACCCTTTGTGAACTACCTATGAAAAAAGCAATAAAAGCTTGGATTAATTTTAATTATCCTCAGCTTTTTTACCCCAAAGACAATAGACCACCTATAGCAAAGATAAAGGCAGAGTCATAGTATTTAAAAAGTGTGTTCAGTTGTTGTCAACAAGCCTTTAATATTCATTTTGTAAAAAAAAATTAACAATGTTAAAGCAAAACCGTCTCGCAGTGCTCTTAGGGCTATAGGGCTACTCAATAAAACGGATCTTGGAGGAGGGCCTCTGCTTCCCTGGGCATACAGTATGTGCACTTCCATCAGAAAATGCAGTTTTTCTTTCTTCATCAGTGAAAGTAAGGTGTTTCACCAAATAAATGTCTAGACGTTTAGAGGTCTTAGTTCTGAATTTTTGAAAACCAGTTTTCAAAGTAAGAAACCAGAGCATTTATGATTCCATTGCTTCTTACTTATCTACCTTTATAATTAATATGCACAGTGAAAATTTATTTGGGATGCTTATGTAGTCAGGAAAATGCTTTCTTGGGCTTTTTGTTTTTTAATATATATAATTATAATATCTAAAACTAGAGCTGCAAAATAAGATCTAAACCATTTAGTGATGGACTGCCTTTGTAAACTGCGTACCTTTGGGTTGCCCTGAAACACCGCACAGCTCTTCTCTTCCCAGATTGACTTTGTCCAGCTCCTTAGCTGTAGTTAGAGAAGTTCGTTGGAGGAATATGTTCCTTAGAGACTCTCCTTATTTCTGAGGCTCTTCCTCTTGGTTAAAGGTGGCTCAACAAGCTGGGCAGTTACCAAGTAAAGCAGCCCGCTGCACTCACGAGACTGTTTCATTCCTGGTGCCACCTGTTGGGGTCAGGGACCAAGATCAGGTGAGTTTCAAATTCTTATTGTGGCAAATGGCTCTTTAAAACAATTTATAAGAGAGAGGGGAAATGAATTTCAGGGGAAGGAATTATGAACCTTCAACACCCTTGAGCTAGCGCATTCTTCTGGAACATTTCGCCCTGACAGATGCTCGTGATAAGAAAGGAGATAAGGATGTCATGTCAGATGTATGGACATGTCAGAGTCTGAGCATGTCAGCAAGGGATACAGGTGTGAGGTTTTTGGGTTGTTAGGGTTGTCGTCTTTGGTTTTTTCTTTTTGTTGTTGTTGTTGTTGTTTTTAATGACTAGCTAATTCTGAAGTCCCAAAAGGTTTAGATCTTACTTTGCAGTCCCCAAAACATGTTTGGGCAGAAAAACCTAGAATTTACGTAATCACAAGTAATGACGAGTCACATGCGTGCTGTGCAAACCTGGGATCCGAGGAGTAAAATAACAATTCTCTGTTCAAGGGAGCACTTTGGAAAAGAAAGGTGGCAAGGAGTTTGTGGAAGCTGTCATTGAGCTCCGCAAAAAGAACGGGCCCTTGGACACAGCTGCAGGTGAGGCTGCGCTCCGGGAAGCTGCCTATTCCCAAGAAATAGCTCTGTTAAACAGCTCCTTTTCTGCCTTTCACTGGGCTTAAGCACTTGCTTAAAGTTAAGCATCTGCTAGGTATGCTGTTTAATCAGTGCCCGAGTCATGGCTGTAAAAGCTTATGATTTTTCAGTCCCTATTTATGAAAATATCTGTAACGTCTGGGAACAACCTAATATTGTGAAGCGGGATGGTAAAGTTTGATAAATCGCCATATGTAATTTTACGCCATCTGTGAAATTGCTGATACATGTTGTTCATATAGAACTCCGATTCTGCCATCTGTGTTTATGCTATGAAAATAAATATAGTACGTGCACTTTTGTAAACAAATTCTGACTAAAGCTGAGGAGTAGGAGATCTAAGGCTTCAACTATGACAGGAGAAATTATGAGTGTTTACTTCAGTGCTTAATGCAGCTTTTTTTTCCTGGTTTGCTTTTCATTTGCATTTTTAATAGCATTTTTGGGGGGAATTCTATTTTTTTTTTTTTTGTAGAATCAATTACTCGCCTATTCTTTGCTCACTTCTGTACAGTCCTCCTTATCAAACTGTCAGTTACTGAGGCCAAAGTGAGCTCAGAACTAGATTTCATCAAGTTGGGAGAGAGATGTATTTCCTCGGCCACCAATTCATTCCTCAGATCGGAGGGCTGCACCAGCAGAAGACAAGGAGACAAGATAGAGGCCTCCAGAGCAGAATTGTCCCAAGCCATTTCCCCGAGTTTCTCAATTATATGGATATTTCCTTAGCCTACCGACAACCAGGAGCCTACTGTGCATGCAGTAGTAACTAGCACAGAATTTGTCCGTGCTTCTTTTTTAAATTGGAAAAGTCTAATGTACTTTCTCCTTCAGTGTATTGTGATGTGAAATAAGTGGCCATTCCTCTTGGTAATTCAGAGGTGTCCTCAACAGAATCTGAAGGAGTTAATTAGTGACTAATTAGTGACAGATACTCCTGTCTCTGAAATACGAAAGTTGATGTGTCAATACAATATTTTATTGTGTCAGTATGAAGATATTGTCAGCATTCCGCATCTGAGCAAACAGATGGCAGCTGTTTTTATGGGTCCTTTCTTAGATTTATGACTTATTCTGAATTTGCCAACATTTTAGATGCACATTATGACAAATTAAAATCGCCTAACACCAAGGTTATTCAATATGTTGAGAATCTACAAATCTATAAAAATATAATGCTTATGCTTCCATTGACCCTGAAAATTTACACTCCTTATTAAGCTCCTGTCGGAATGGCATGTGACAAAGTCTGTTTTTTTCTGCAGCAACTACAGAATAGTGTGTATGTGATAATAATGCTCCAGGAGTTATTTCTATGATATTTTAATAACAAAATGCCTCATAAACATTCCAGAATGGAGCAGAGAATTTCTGCTTTAAGCACCTTAACAGACCTGCGGGTTTTGTTGTTGTTGTTTTGTGTTAATTACTGTATTTTTATTATTGTTTTTAAAGAAGCAAGCTCGCAGTACATACCTTTGCTTTTGTGGGCATAAATAATTACATCCACAAAGTCCCCAGAGGGCTGACACTTTGCAAAGTTTCAGTGAGACTATGTGTCTTCTGTTACAGGAGCTTGTGAATAGAGTATTTTTCTTCCACCGTTTTTCCCTTTTTTCCCCTTTTTTATTCCTTTTTTTTTTTTTTAAGCAAAACGAGGTTTTAATTAAATCGCCACACATCCATGACAGCATCATGGTGATAATATTCAATTAGTATGGTAAAAAATCCTTTCCATTCCTTATGCATATATAAACATAGCAAATCAAACATTGGAAATCTGTAAGTGCATCCCATCCAACGGTCTGTCAAATATGTGATGAAAAAGGTAAACTAGCAAACAGCATTTGTTTAGGCAATCAAGGATGAGCCGTACACAAAAAGCTTGAATAAAAACAGGCCCAAAATGCCTCCTTTACACTTAGAAATGAAGCTGGAGATAAAGGAAAAAGCTTAGATTAATTCCCCTCTTTTCTAGCCGTCCTTACGAGTTTGCAGAAGAGCAACAGTTTTGAACCGATCCCGGTTTGGGCCGCAGCAGGCTCAGGAGCCAGCTAAACAAACTGTGTATTTAGCAAGAATCGCTGAAGTTCCCAGAGGTCACAGCTCTCACAGTGCATTATCCTGACATTTACTGTAGCTCTGCAATAAAATCTGAACCAAAGCAAGATCATCCCTTGAATGGGTTTACATTCTGACAGATTACTGCCTTTCTGCTTAGACATGACACAAGTTTGCCCAATCCCCAGTATAAATGTGTTTCCTTTGATGTCACTCATGAATTCTTGCTCTCTCTAAAATAAGCTCTATTATAGCTATGATTTATAAATTACCACAGTGAAATGCAGCTGGAAATGGAAAATGCAAAGTCTCTGTAATCATGTTGTATTTTAAGCCCGTGTGATTTGTAATCTAAAACATTCACAGGGGCTCCAGGAAGGTCTGTCAATTGTTTGCTATTTTAATCACATGTGCACTCTCTTAATGCTAATGAGAGCAAAGCAATTATGTTTCACTTTCATTTCTGACTAGCTGTTGTCAGTGCTGGCCATGGGCTGCCCGCAAAGTTTGTGATCCACTGTAATAGCCCAGGTTGGGGCTCAGACAAGTGCGAGGAGCTGCTGGAAAAGACAGTGAAGAACTGCTTGGCGCTGGCTGATGAAAAGAAGCTGAAATCAATTGCGTTTCCTTCAATTGGCAGTGGCAGGTAAGGCTGTTATGCAAACCTTGTACTTGATGCCAAATTGGTCACATTTTCTATTGCCATCACATATGTTCCAGTTCTTTCTTCCTACAATAACAACTCTACTCTTCTTCATTTAGATCAAATCTCTGCATAAAATATTTCTTGTAGATTGCACATGGACCCTGCAATATTCTCCTGAATCCTAGTTTGACAGGTCTAGCAATGATCCTGCAGAAACTTTTAAAAGCCTAAAAATAGGTTAATATACGTTTGAAGAGTATATTGGAAGACTTTTTTCACTCTATCTATTTGTTCATATAAATTGTGGGTATAGAGGAGAGCATGAAGAAAAAGGAACTATTTTACCTAGTTTTACTGCATAATTAAAGCTACTATTTTATATATCTTACACAGGATAGCCAGAAGACATATCTTAGTGTTAGTTTAAGCATCAGACTTGAAAAGCCTTGATTCTAAGGATTTGCAGAGTCACTTCAAGCTTTCTCCCCAAATCCATAAGCTGAATTCCATGCAGTTTACATCATGGAACTCTTCCAGAAAAAAAAAAGCCTTAAAGTCTTTGCCAAGATTGTTGAAAGTCGAAGTCTAAAGTTAAGGTCTCTAGCCGCGATAGGACGCTTAATGCCTTTGAAAATTGAATCACATTCTTAAAAGTCTAAATATGGACTAGAATTTTAATTTGAGGCTCTTGGGGATGTTGGGGGGGTGGTGCAGCTGGAGCTTTTTGTCCTTAATGATGGCTCAATATGAAGACCAAGGACCAAATCCATGCTGAATTACAGTTGTGTATTTAACCCTGAACAACTGCTGCTTTGAACTTGCCAAAGAAGTTGCCCGATCTTCTTCAGCGATAATAATCTTGCCATTGTGCCATGCTGCAACATGAGATAAATTCCTACATATTCTATATAGGGCAGAAAGAATTATGTGAGCCTTATGGGGGTAAATGACAAGAAAGATATAGAAGTTTCACTGGGGTAATAAATTTAAGTAACTCACATCAGACTGAGCTTCAGAAAAAGGCTGATGTACGTGAATGACATTTTAAGGAGGTGACATAAGCCAGCTTTGTAGAACCACAGAGAAAATATAGTGGAGGATTCACACTGACCGGTTGAATTGGCCATCAAGCTAGTTGGCTAGTCAGGAAAAAGAGAAGCTCTTCTGGACAAGGATCCAGCACGACTAGATCAGGCTGTTCCGTGAATCACCTTTCAGGAGACTCTCCTATTCCTGCCCTGACTACAGAGTGTCTATGGAACTGTTTATTTGGGTGCCTAAAGGGAGGCTCTATGAAGTATCTCACCTGGAGTCCTTTTTCACTGGATAGCTCCCAGTAAGAACCATTCTCCAACATTGCTGTGAAGTAGTTGATTGGTGTTGGAACATGATGAAACCCCAAATAATCACAGGATTGCCATTCTGTTATCAAATCTGGTTACTGACAGACGAGATTTGTGACTGTGTTGTCAACTTGGCGTACGCACGTAATTCTCACGCAGGCCAATTGAAGTGATGGGGAGGAATCAACAGGCCTTGGGAAATATATGAGGTTGTATATTTTCCCTTTTTTCTTTAGAGATATTCAAACATAAATTAATTTTGAAGAAAAAAAGAATATATTCTGACAATACTCTCCTTGTTTTTGTAAAGTCAAAAGCATTTAAAAAGTAAAGCTTTTAAGGACAGCAAATGCCAAAGACAGCACATGTATGCAGCTGTTCTGGTACAGACATCTGTCAAGCAGACATCACCCAATAAACCCACATAAACAGTTTCATTCTCTTTTATGGTTGAGGAATGGGATTACATGAGGGCAGTTCAAATAAATCATGGGGGGAAATAAAATAGCATTCAGTGGGCCAGATGCTTGGCCACAGCCAACTTGTGGAAAGCACAAGCTGGGTGCTGCACGGGGTAGCTTGGAGTTCACGCTGGTAGGGCCAGCAGGAGAACAGGGAAAGAAGAGTTTGGGATGGAGCATAAAATCACCCTGTGAGTGGGGATTTCATTCTGATGCTCTGGCTTTGATGTGAATTGACACTAGCTTGGCTAAAGTCTCAAGCTGCCTTTTTACAAGAGTTTAATACAGACCAGTAGATCCAAGGCAAGAGGCTTCTGTTGCTTCTTGCAGCCCACACATGGCCACTGGTCAGCATCCTGCCTGGGATTCTCCACCTCTGCCTCTCTCCTTTCTTTGAGGCACTGGTCCCAAACAATTCTGTTTAATCAGCTTCCATGTGCACCTACCTCCTTTTTAAAGGAGGAGGCAGCTTTGTTGCCGCTGACTCCCTGCCCTTTCTTTTCTCTGTGTAAGCCAACAGTAGGAAGAAGCTTCTATGTCCATAATATATCTCAGTGGGTTACCTTCTTACCTAGCTGGTTCACCCTGGACCAGCTAAATTGCCCTTGGAAGAGCACGTGTTTTCTCACAGTGCTTTTTGCTTTCCTTTATTTAAGCAAAAATAATTTTAGCAAAAGAAAAAAATAGGGCATTTTCAGAACGGAGGGAAAGAGCATGTGCTTTCAAGTCATCAGTTTTGAAATATCGCTACCACAGAATTGCTCTTAAAAGTGTGTTTTATGGTAAGGAAATGTGCAGTAAGTGGTCCGTGCTACAGGTAGTTGCCTTTCTCATTTTGCTTTCTTGCAGCACGTAATGAGCAGGGAGGCACAACAGTGTTTTATTATCAGAGTTTGGTGCTCTAGTGAGCAAATGCCAAGCTGTATCACACCTGCTTAAGCAAAGGTGAATTAATCCTCCCTCTTTGAAGAGCAAACACTAAGAAACTCATCAGTGTGTGTAGTCTGTGAATTCTGTGTTATAGGGCAGTGTATCACACTCTGTAGTCTTAGAAGGTGTGTTAAGCGACATCTCTCTTTTCCCCATTTTATTTTACTTTGTAAAACTTCCTTGGATAGAAAAATGTAATTGTTTGCTGTACTTCCTTGGAGACATTGCATGCTCGAAGACAGTGCCAGAACTTCCATGAAATCTCCTGCATTCCGGAAACTTCTTATACCATTTCCATCACTGCAGGATGCCAGCAGCTTAGCAAGCCCTTAAACTTGCAGCTGTCAAGTGCTGCCCATCTTGGAGTGTTGAAAATTTGTATGAAAATGGTTTCAATATCTCCTTTTTATCCGACAGCTAGGAAAGATTCAAGTAGATGCACCCTTTTTTATCAGGGAATATTGACAATATGTATGTGTCCATGTGCCAAACAACCAGATGATGTCCAGCAGGTTCCTTGACGTTTCCCTGGGTATCTCATCATCTTCACATTGACAACTGCAATGCTCTTTACTAGGGCAAACTTTGCTTAGGGCCACGCTGTCTCCATAGGGAGCAGCACTTCATCTAGGGCATCAATGTGAAAAAGCCTGGAAGAAGCGTCCCCGGGCTGCGTATCCATCTTTGAATGTCAACCATGCACAAATTTGCCACTAACCAGCAAGTTTTGATTTTCCTTTTTTTTTTTCCCTCTCTCCTACTAGAAATGGCTTTCCAAAGCAAACGGCTGCTCAGCTCATCCTGAAAGCCATCTCCAGCTATTTTGTGTCAACCATGTCCTCTTCAATCAAGACGGTGTATTTTGTGCTCTTTGACAGCGAGAGTATAGGGATATATGTGCAGGAAATGGCCAAGCTAGATGCCAACTAAGCCTAGAAAGCTGCAGTACCAGCCTCCTTACCCGACATCCTCCTCCTTCCCAAATCCGTAACTCATCGTGAAGCAGAGCATCCCTTATTTTAAATTTTGCTCATCTAGGGGAATAAAAGTGGGTTTTTTGTTTTGTTTTGTTTGTTTGTTTTTGTTTTGTTTTGTTATTTTTTCTTTCTAAAATGTTTTATGTTGGCACTGATAGTTGGCATTACTGCTGTTAATGCACTGTATACCAGGCATCGTCTGAATCTAGCGTAATCTAGGAGATTTTATAGTTTTATTTTAATGAAGTATGGATTGCAGCAGAAAGCTGGTAGGAGTTACGTAGTCTTTTACTCGTGAAAGGATCAGGCAAACCCTATTTTGTAACTGTGTTGTGGTGCTTTTATCAATACATCGAGTGGCGTTCCTTTCATTTTTTTAAAGAACAGATGCTATAAACCTAATTTGTGTTTGTTTATTGTCTTAATGATAAATCTGGAAGAAAAAAAAATACAGAAACCCTGTTGTCCTTAATTATATTTACAATTTTGAAATCGTGTGAATTGATTTAGTAAAATGTTTGAACTGTTGTTCTTGGTGTATTCGAATTAATGTTTCTTTTAAGCCTTCATTATGTAAGTTCTGAACAGTTAGCTCTGAAAAGCATGACCAAAACACCAGATCCAGTCCATCAGCAGGATATCTTACAGGTGCTGCCTGGGGTTCCGTGTGCTCCGTGGCTTCCCAGACCGGATCTTTTTCCAGCGAGAACTGAGACTTCCCAATCGGTGCTTAAGACCCTCCTGTTGGGAATCTGACCTGCTGGGCAGTTAGGTTGGGAGGGCCAGGCCTTTTAAGAGTTAACATTATTATTTTGCTGCCTGCACGCACTGTATAGATTCTTTCAAACCCTTCCACTATTCCTTTGGGTTTTGCAGGCAGTTTGGTTTCTTTTTTTGTTTTCCTTTTTGGTCGTTCTCATTTGCACAAACCAAGATACAGGATTCAAGTAAAGTCTGGGGTTTTTTTGAACTACTTCCAGCAATTTAATATTAGTCTGTTTGAAGCCATTTTGTATTTTCTCCAAATATTTATGAGCCCAGTTTGCGCCGTTTGCCATATAGTTTGCACAGCTGAAATCCATACCAACATAAACCTTTACAGAAGCCTCTTGTTTTTGTACTTTAGCAAAGGAGAGGGTACATGTTCGAAAGCCATTTCATATGAATACTATCTCTGAATAGGAAGTTCTTCCTTTGAAGTTTTCATCCTTCTTTCTAGATATAGGCATACGTTTCTGATTCTTATTGAAAAATTCATTTGCTCAGGAAAGAGTATTAAACATTTATTCTAGATTCAGCCTCTCATTGCTCTGGATCAATCAGAGTCGTTGGTTTCGGTAAGCTCAGAATTCACTAAGATATGTGTCCGGAATACCAAATATTACAAATGCGTAGCTTCAGCATGAATTGGGTGGTTTTGCATCAAATTCTGGATTCTTGTAACTTTGGAATGGACTGCTGCTGGCTTTGTTATTTTAAATACCAAATTTTAAGTGTTTTAAATAACAAAGTTATTTTAAACAAGTACACAAAGCTAAGAAGAGCAAAGAGTTAAGTCATTTTGTGCTTCAGTCACATACAATGTTTGGCCATACTATGAACTCAAACTTAAGATTTTTAAAGAGTAAATAACTTGCCCCTGATATCACAAGCCTTAAAAGATAGCAGTTCAACTGGAAGTAAATAAAATTAGTGAAATGGTATAGCATTTAGTTATTAACTAATGGTGAAATGCCTGTTACTGCAGGTCCATTGATTTTCATAAAGAAAACAAACTGCACTTTCCACAAATTTCACTAGATGTCACTAAAAGGATTGAAAAATAGGCAAAAACATGGATAAGGGGGTCCTGAGCAAAGCTCGGTGCAAGGAGGGCACTCGGGTTTTCAGCAGAGCAGATTTTTAACGCAGAAGGAGCTCCCACGCCAGCACGAGCATGTGCCCAACAGCCTCTGTGCCCCAACGCGCAGGGTACCCTAATGGGTGATGTCTCAAATGCAAAATGTTAATGGCAGGAGCTAGAAACCCTAAATGTGTTCACCCATAAGTAGTTTAAAAGCAGTTAGAAATACAGGCCCCTAAAAGGGCTGTAACAAATCCATCCTTGCGCTACAACCTGGCAAGCAGGGATGAGGTTTTGTCTTTCAGCCGAAGGAAAATCAAAAGTAAAGCGGATCATAATTCGCATTACACGGATTTGTTTCTTCTGACCTGGAATCTTGTGGCTTTTGCAGCCGCAAGGTCCCTACGTGCATGAATTCTGCATGCATCCTTGGGGTTGGCCCTGATGAGCCATTTGCTTCCATGGGATTCAAGGTTTTCTGCCAGTGAAGGGCCTTGGGGAGCTCCCACCAGAGCAGACCCTCAGCTGCCCTGTGGGTGTTCACGCGACGAGAGCAGAAGTGGTTTTTTCAGGGGGTTTTTCCATCTCCTTGAGCACTGGACCAAGCTGCTTCGCAGCCTGGGACTCGTAGCGGGTTTTGCCCCTGTTTAAAATCACATGCAGTTTTGATCTCGCAGGGAGTATCGCTGTAGCCTCCTTTTGTGCAAATCCCAGAGCATCCCTCTCCTTCCTGGAGTTCATTGGGCAGCCTGCAGCCCCGCAGTGTTTGCAGTGAAAACAAAGACCCTGTTGTTTGGACCCAGCTTGTTCCCCGGGTGACCTTGACGCTGCCGCGCAGCTGGTCCCCCCTGCGCTTGTGGAAAGGTAAATCTGCCTCGACGGGGCTATGACTTGGCCCTTGCCCCAATATTCACCCGTATTTCCCACAGTCGGCAGAAGGAGATCCCGAAATCCTGCGGGCTCTATGGGAGAGGAAAGCAGAAGCCGAAGATTGAGGAAGAGGCTCGAACCCCACCGCACGGCGCAGCATGAGCAGAGTGTGGCACAGGCTCAGGAACCTAAAGAGATCAGATTTACATGCACAACGGAAAAGCAGAAGAGATACCTGCTAACGCACCCAGCAGCCAAGACAACGGGGCTTTTGAAACCTTCTTAGCATTTTGTTTCTTGTATCTTTTTGCAAAAAAAAAGTCTAATCAGAGGTAGGACCATGAATGGCAAGTCCCAGTTAAAATGTTTTTATGAATTGTTCTTATTGATAACTCCTATTATGGATCTAAACTGCGAAAATAGGTTAAAATGGACCTGCCATATTAAGGCTTTAAGTGCTTTGAAGCATTAAAAGCATTTTGTAGCCTGTAGCATTTTCTATCTGCTATGTTTCAAACCCTGTTCACCATTACCCTGCTTTTAGCCCATGACTTTTTCCACTGTATGGAGAAAAATTAATATAATACTGTCCTTAGGGTGCATCAAATCGTGTAGCCTTGGAAGTTCCCTCTGCTTTTACAGCCTCCCACCTTCCCAACAGGTTTCTCCTTCTCAGGTGTCAGCCCGTGGGAGCTGTTGATCTGGTACAATTATCCTAGTGCCTTCCTGGTCAAGCTGACAGGCGAGGTGACAGGCACAATTAGGTGCTGACAGAAGCGTTACTTCGTCCCAGAGAATGTAACAAAGTGCAGATTTGGATTCTTTTTGTGCTTTTTTGTTTTTTCTCAATACTAAGTTTTCATAACTGTTGTGTAGATCATCTGCCTCCTTGAATCCTTGTTTCCTGAAGTCCATCCTTTGCCTCCTGAGAAATGGAAGCAATGAATAAGATTTGTGTAACTCCAGTTTTTCTTTCAAAAAATGGGAATGGCAGATGGTTTGGTAGCAGTGATGCAATTGTGCCTCCTGGATGATTAGTGCCATGATGGACAGGTTAGAGTCTCACATTACATTCCATTGAAATCACCCTCGTGAAGAATTTAAGATTGGGCTTCCTCCAGTCACTTCAGCTCCTCCTGGATCTCAGCTATTAAAGAGTTTGGATTTAGCGTTTTGGCAAATTTGAAGGGATGAACGAGCCCCTAGCACTCACATGTGGCCTGCCATCCGGACCAAAATGTCCCTGTGGGATGGTAGGAACCAGCTGTTCTGCCTCCTCCAGCTTTGCACACCTTGCCCAGTAGGAGAGACCGGGACACTGGCAAAATGCCCAGCGGTTCAACCCACCCGGAGAGCCCAGGGGCCTCCCGGGCTGCCCCGCGTTCCTGCCCTGGAGGTTGTGCCCGTTCCCATCCCGCTGCGGCAGCTCGTCCCCAAACCCGCTGACACGGACACGTCCCGGGGCCTCCGGGACCCGCCAGCGCTCGCGGGGCTTTGCAAGGAGAGCCCTGACGGCCGGAGACAACGGTGCGTCTGCTTGTAATGCTGCCTACAGCTGGTTATGGCCAGATTAGGCTGGATTTTCATTTGTTATGGGCATGTTTCGAAGAAGCGCCTGCAGCTAGCGTCTTTTTAAGTGGCGTTACAACCTCAAATGTCAGCTACAAAGCATGCGAGATGTCGCTCTCCAAGCCTGGATTCGTTTGCTTCTACACCGTTTTTCCGCAGGTATTGATTACTCGTCTCGCTAATTAGATTAATTAGCACCGTGATGATCCCTTGAGTGATATCCCTTGCCTGATACAAGTCGAGGGTGAATCACGTCAGCTCCGTCCTCACTGGTGCAGCGAGCAGGAACGATGTTGAGCACAGGGACGAGTGCGCGGGTGGGACAACGTAGGAACATCTGCTTTCCAGAGATTTGTCCCAAACATACGCTTCCATGTGCAAGATTTCATCGTAATTATCAAATACCGCTCAAGGAACTCATCAGAAACAGCAGCAGCATTACAAGCACTGTATGAAAATATAAAAAGATAGGTGTTAATGGGAGCGTTTGTAATCTGTCAGTGTTCAGACATACAAAGGAAAAGTCACTGAGACTGCCCTGTATTTGTGCAAGTGTAAGGGAGACTGCAATCTGGCTCATGGGATATGAGCAACGCGCTTGCAGAAATGCTTTTTTTCCGGATGAAAAAGGAGACAGGAAGATTTTTGTTTGCAAACTCCCCCCAAATGCAGAGAAAGAACCACAAGAGGTAGCGCGGGCAGAACACAGGCACTGCAACACGGGGGAGACTCCTTCCTAGCTCAATAGGCAGAAGTTTTGTAGAAAAATAAGTTTCCCATTTGCCCATGTTTGTTAATACTGATTTTTTGTGAGCTCTCCCTTGATCCTAGCTAAAATTGTTCTTTTTTTCTAGCCTGAAAAATGGCATTGGCGGGAGCTGCAGGTGCCCAGGCCTTGGCACATCTGCAGCCTGCAGTAACTAGTCACCTTCTCTGTCCTGCCACCATTTGCAGAGGACAATAATACCTGGAGTTGTAATGGCAACTCAGAGCAAGCAGCATAATTGATAGGCCTGAAGAGTGCAGGTAAGTAGAAGGATTGCATTTATATCCCTGGCGTGAAACCCAGTGGGAACCAGGCTATTGCACACTGGCTAAAACTCTTGAAAATTGCCACCAATTCCTTCTTGTGCTCAGCTCTTCAGAGATTTAGTTCATTCCTCCATAGAATCCCACTTAATGCCTCCACAACTCATGCTTAACCATTATCACTGGCAACCAACTCATAACTGCCTCTTCCCTCGCTTGGATCCACACCCGGGAATCAAGGGCAGATGACGCCGCTGCTCCCTAATACAAAGCAAAGAGCGACAAGAGTTTGCAGCGGAGCCTGCGAAATCCCGACTCTTCCACACTTTTTCACCAGCCTGGTTAACGGAAGAAATTTGATATTTTTGCACCTTGAAATGACTAGCCTGCTTAGGCTTAGGAGAATAAATTAAAGTTGAGCCAAAGTATGCCTCAGCTGCGGCGGATGGGCAGATTGATTTGCTTTCCATCTGGGAGATTAAATTCCACCGCCAAAAAAATGGCACCAGCATAATTAGCTGTCAGTCAAGTTGCAGAGAGACAGACTCTGTGGGATAATTGAAAGCCCTGCAGCTCCTCATTACATACTACAGTAGCCCTATTTGCAAATTTGCACCTCGAGGAGGTTCCCCGAACGCCGGCAGAATTGAGCGTGCTCTTCCCGGCACATTCTTCCGAAGAGCAGCGGGAGCAGCGCGCGGAGCTGGATTAATTTTAAGTAACGTTCACTTAACCGGCCTTGCTTATAATATATTTGTCAACAGCCCCTGACAGCTCCGCCAGGCTTTAATTGCAAGCAAATCCAAACAACTCGAAGGAAATGGGGAGTGTTCAATGCTGCTTATGCCCAGGAGACACCTTCGCAGGCACAAAAATCACCTCCCTCCTCTTCTGTTCCCCCCTCTCCATGCAATATCCCTCCCTTGCGGATTCTCTTATTCAGCAAGTTGCAATTCATCATGGGCCTATCAGTATGCGATATTATAAACGTGTATGTTTCATATAAAATAATCAACTCCTCTTTTTTCCCCCGTTTGATGAGGCTGGAGCTTCAGGGCTGCTGCACGTGCAGGGAGGTTTAGGAAAGGCCAGGAGCTCTGCCCCAAGCTGTGCTCAAGGATCACTGGGGGCTTCTTGTTGGCACCAAAAGAGGCAAAAACAGGCCTAAGAGAACAAAATATTTCACCGCCTTCATCCTACATCCTAGGGAACGCGTCAACCAGATCGTGCCTGTGTATAAAGCAGAGCCAACGCTCCCTGCAGGGAGGGCAGACGCCACTTCCTCACTCACCACTAAAACCCGAAGGATTCGGTCCGTCCCGCTCAACCAACTTCCCATTTTCCTCAGGAAACCGCTGCTGCCGATGGGGACCGAGCACTGCGGTTCCCCCCGCACTTCCCACAGCGGGGCAGCTCTCCTAGGATGCTCCTATGGGATCATCCTGGGCTCGGGTCTCCGCGTGGCCTTTGGATGAAGGAGTTTGTGCCGCCTCTGCCAGCTCTTGGCTCCTCCAAGTTTTCCAGCCTGGAAAACTCGCTGCTTCCCACAGAAGAGGGAGCCAGCGTCACACCTCCCCGTGCAGCTCCCAAGCCTCTTTCAGCTAAAAAAGCCCGGCCTAATACACTAATAGGTCTTGCTAACCCAAAGCTTTCAGTACAAAACATAATTTACACTCGTCCCCAAGAGCACCACCATCCCGAGCCCCGGGAAGGCACCGTTGTCGCCTCTCCAGCCCGGCCAGGATCTCTGGTGGAACTGGGAGCCGAACGGGAGCCCCACGAGTGGACACGAAGCACCCGGGGCTGGAGGAAATCGCTGGGTGCAGGGGACGAGTTGGTGCAAAGGACCGAGGCAGAACCCGATTTCTGGTTATTTGGGCTCCATCAAGGATATAACAACCCCATCCAGCCTGAGCCTCCCGGGAGCGGAGCAGGACTGAGCACAACGAGGGCTCCCGGGCTGCCTTATCCCGGGGTACGTCCGGAAAGGGAAAAATCACCCATTCTGGGGGCCTCCAATGCCCCTCTATGATTTATTGGACAGTCCTCCTTTTTTTGCCTCAATTACTCACTTCAAAAGGGGGTGGAAATGGGACATTCCTAGCCCTAATACTAAATGCATGTAGTCAATAAAAAAGAAAAAACGCTGAAAAATGTTTAAAGGGAGGGTGCTTAAGTTATTGCAGCCCTTGGGAGCATTAATGTATGTGCCAACAAGTTACTGTATGTGGCTTTAACATGCTTATTTATTCTGCTGTGCAATAAAACTCCGTCTTAAATAGTGCCAAAACCTGTTTGCCATGGCAACTCCTCATCACACATGTGCTCCAGGACTGCTTCCAAGCACCTTCTTAAAGAGAAATACCCAGCAGGATGACTGGCTTGCGACCTTCGGGGCATTTTACGGAGTCTTAAGCACCCAAGTAAATACATTACTTGGGGCTGAAATATTCCTCCTAGGTATTTTTTTTCCTCTTTGGGCAACTCTTGAAGGAGGGAAGCAGAGCCCTCTCCCTGCTCCTGGCTCCTTCCTCTCCAAGGGGGTTGTAGTGACTTGGACAGAGCCGGGTTTGGACCCGGCAGGTCTCAGTTGGCTGGAGAAACGTGGGGAGAATCCGGCTGCTGGGGCCTGTCCGGAGCGTCCGGGATGCAAACGGTGCTAAACAGGCAACCAGCGCCTCGGCCTTCCTAGCCACAAGCTCCCACGCTACTAAAACGCAGCCTGGGGGAAAATAGGGGAGTTTTAGTCTCTGCCATCATATCATGGACTTCTTTTCACAAGTTTCACAGATTTTTTTCACAAGATTCTCCCACATCCAGGGAAAAGACGTCTCCAGCACCCAGGGGGAAATCCTAGAAAGCAGAAGAAAAAAATCATTTTAAAATAAATAGAGGTACATTAAGCAAGAAAAGAAAATAGTGTATTCCTAATGCTCCATTATTAACGGTGCTCAGTGAGGGATTTTCTGCTTTGCCGGAACATGTAACAGGCTTACAGGAGAATCCCCATCAGAACAGAACTTTGTAATTATGCAGATAACGTTTTGCCGCTGCGGTGACAACACAACCGCTCACACGCTCTGTTGGTTGCACTTTCCTGTAGATTATAGGGACGCATCTCGGCTGGCGCTGCGGCCCTGTGCCCGTCACCTTGGCTGCGGATCCCGCGTTGGAAGCGCTGGGCAGGTGCTGCTGCCCCGTTGCTCTGAGTGAGAAGTTGGGCTGCCGGTCCCGGGCACAAGACCTGATGCTGTTGTGTCCGGGATGGAGGTTTCCTGGCCTCGTGCCCTCGCTTTGCCTTTCCCAGCCTCCATGGATAGCAAATTGCAGTGTCTTTATCCGAGGGGCATCCTCGGGATGAGCCAGGAGCGCGGCCCTGCGGGAGCCCTGGAGCTCTGGGCGCAGATGGGAATTTCGTGCAAATGAAAAATATCCAGCGCCTTTTTCCCTTGCTCCGTAAGTGATCCCATGTGTGACCGGCACGAAACACATCCCCACCTTCGCGTACCTGCAAATGTGACTCCGTCTAACCCAGAGCCGCTTAATGTGCGCATTAAAATGTAGCAGCTCCGGGCAGTAAATGAATCCTTCTGGGAAAGCGCGACCCGCTTCCGTGCTGTTGCAGGGAATGTGTTTTATGGCTCTGGCAATCGGATCGATGCCTTCTGCAGCAAGTCTTGTAAACAGATATGCTCCCCGAGCCAATTCCTGATCAACTCCGTGGGAGTTCCAGTTTGTGCTGAAATGTCCTCATTACCGACGCTCCTGTCATGTCTCGCAGCTTCCTGAATCCCAACTGGAAAACATTGGAATATTGTACTGGTGTCATCAGTTTGGAGGAACACATAAAATAAGTTTATTGAGCTGCAACCATGCAGTGCATTTGCAAAATTCAGAAAATATGTTAATGTGTTACTTCTCCTAAAAGCAGGCACTGGAAACGCACACTGATCTACTTGTGCATGTGTTTACAATTATTTCTGTACATTACTGTGTCCAAATAGCTGTTAGAAAAATATCCAGGCTAGTGTGTATATGTTTAGTTTTACTCATAAATTCCCATAAATGCAAAAGAAATCTCTGCTGCCTAGAGACTTTTGAAAACGTAGCTTTAACTGGGGTCGAATATCATGAGTGATACCTATTACTGCATCCTACCCGCCTTCTCCATTATAGCTTGGAGGCATCACAATATTTTGTGTCATTACATAGGGCTGGAGGCATGAAAACCCTCCAGGCTGAATTAGCATCTTAAAATTTCTCACCAAATTTCTAATCCATCGGAAAGGACTGCTAGGTCTCGGCTGATCACTCATTTGTCTCATTGAAACCCTATGACTCCATTTTAAGAGCTTTTTTATAGACTCGTATAAAGGAGAAAGTGAACTTTTTAACATGTTTGCACTCCACTAAGTCAATACACATAAAAAGAAGTACAACTGGGGTTCCTCTATGAATATATGGCCCAGAAGTGCTAAGCTGGTAAAGAGACACAGCTACTAGTTAGGCAAGAGATTAACTTTTTGATTGCCTTCACTTCACTTCTTCTTAGAAGTAAGAGGCTTTCAGCAACGCAACAGTGGAACTGGGGATTTTTTTCCCCTGAATTATTCTCTTGGAATAGTCCATCTTGCTCCAGTTATTGCTCTGTCATTGCTTACAGGTCCTTCGAATGCCCGTCCAAAAGCACCAGGACTGAACTCCTGGTAGACACAGAATATGAAGGCAGATGTAGCTGTTATTTGGCACTGTAGATCCTGCCTCTGCAGGACTTTAATGGTCAGGGGAAAATGCAAGTATCTAAATAACAAGTAGCCTCATAATATCCCTAAGAGTTTATACTGAAAGTATCATCAGAGGAGGGAAGGAAGCAAGAGGAACCATCAAGAGTTCTCAACTGTGCTTTGCCCAAAATGTGAATTTTTATTAAGCTTCTTAAAAAGCTTCTAAATCTGGAACTTCTAAAAGCATTTTTTGTTGTTTTTTTAAAAATGAAAGTTTAAAATGGTGGAGCTTTATTAAAAGCCAATGCTGGAAAAAGAGTTTGGCCAAGAGAATACTCGAGTTAGATACTGTTATTAATTATTTGCGTATCTACATCTTCATCCGTCTGCCACAGGCTGCTGTGGGAGCATAGTCAGCATCTCCCAGCCAGATGGCTGGAGGAGCCCCAGCAGCTTCTGCACAGACACTGCTCTCCTCCCTTCCAAACTGTCCGTGTCACCATCAAGTTTAACAAGGAAGGGTGAATCCGGAATTACTGATAGCGGTATCAAACTGTGACTGGTCAGTTTGCAGGAGTTTGGGTGGGATTTGGGATGCCATGGGAGATGAAATCGTCCTTCACAAGCCGGCTAAATCATAAATCAATGAGGTTTAGAACTGTCTTTAGGTCAGAAGAATATTTGGCTTCCTAAATCCAGGGGAAATGGGTCTGAAATAAGGAGGGAACCTGCGGCTCTCCACGGCACTCACCTCCCAGCTCTCCTTCCAGCGCCTCCCCTCCGACCTCCCTGGAACGTTGCCCCTTGGCACTTGGCATGCTCGGGATCGGATGGGATCCCAGCTCTGCATCACGAGATGACCTTGATGAGCACCTGCTTTTTGCCAGGAGCAGTTCAAGCGAAGATGGTTCCCAACTGCAGAACTGCAGAGCAAGGGAAGAAGCAGAATAGGAAAAATAATGAGGGCACATACACATAAATGAAAGAATAAATGAGCAAAGTGGGGAGAATTAATTAAAAAAATAAGAAAAAAATGAAAGTATGAAAAATAAACAAGGAAAGAACAAACAAGGAGCAGTAAACAGCCCATGAAAGCACAACTACATTCAGAAATAAAGAAAAAAAAAACCCTCGTGTCACACAATCAAAGGAAGAGTAAGTCGTGAGATGTCTGGGATGGGGTTTCAATGAAAACCTTCATGCGAGTTGCTCGTTTTTCATTTGCTTGCACTGTACATGTGTTAGTCAGAGCCCTCTGACGGGTGCTGAAAGCCACAATCCCCAGCCATCGCCGCACATGCCAAGTCGCTTGTTCTATTTCCGAGCATCGTCTTTTCCTAAAAATAATGTTCTAGGCTGTTATTTATTTAACCAAAACGTTGAGATGACATTTAAACCAGTGGGAACCACAGGCTAGAGAAAACGCTTATTAGAACTGCCCCAAATTATATGCATGGTTTGCTATTGTATTTGTCAAGCTATGTAACAATAATTCAGCTTTTCAATGGACTGGGGCTCTGCTGCCTGGGACGCACGCGCTGTTCTCAGAGGGGAGGATTCCTGAGCTTGTTCTTCCACACTTTGAGCAGCAGGAGCATTTCTGCCTTCTTTGGGTTGCCCTACGCCTTACTGCAGCCAGAAGAGAGAATTGCCACATCCTATCCACACACCTGCAAGAAAATGAGGAACCTTGTTTTCTTTGAAAAGAAAATACCAAGGGAACTTTACTTTGATAAGACAGTAATTTTCTCTACCTGCTGACTGCTACCACCATGGACTTATTTAAAAGGTTTGTTTTCAAAGCAGAAGTGCAGCTGCACTGATTTTCCTGAAAGCAGGAACAGAAATCTGTGCCATCATCTCCTCCCTGAACCTGCACTGAGAAGTCCTCCAGCAGTGCCCGTTTCTTACCATGAAATGAGAGTTTCCAAGTCAGAGAGGAGATACAACAAGGGACACAGACCTCCAGGCAAGTGGATCGAGATAAACACGTACAGAGTGAGAGAAAACTATTAGTGAATTGTCCTGAAATTTGGCAGAATCAGATCCATTGCCCTGTGCCACCAAAGACTCTGTGAAAGCAATTTAATATCATATCTGTAACTGCATAAAAAGCGTAAGTGCTGAGGAAAATAACCCAGAGAATTAGATAATTAAATACTTTTACGTAATAAAGTATTAAATATTAAACTTCCTGGTGCCACCATTTCTACACTAAAGCCCTCCAGTCCTTGCTGAGTCCTTGCAGACAAAGTTTCCTGTCGTCAGTAAATTTGTTCTGGAAGATTTCGGGTGGACAGTGCCCAGCCTTGGAAACCGCAGGACAGACCTAGTGAGAGCAATGACAGTGCAACCTCCTGCAGTCTACCGCATCATATTCAAACCTATGGAAATCAGCTGTCAGATATAAATGGGTTTTCAGAGCATTGGCCATGCAGAGTATGTTCTCCAGGGACTCTACCAATCTTAATTTTAACAGGGAGGCCTTGATTTATGGATCCAGAAAGTGCTGAATTGACCCGATCAGCCAGGGATTAGGGGAACCTTGCAATAACTACAAGCTTGTTAAAACTGGGGATCACTTTTTGCATCAAAACTTCCACTTTGACAGGATCTGCAGACACTTCTAACTGCAGTCTAATTAGCTTTTGATTCCCAAACTCTTCAGAGGATGTCAAGAATAAGAGGATGTCAAGGTCTTTGGATGCATGCAGGAGGGCAGGCTATATGTAAGGAAAGCATTTCAGTATTTCTGCTGTTACCCTAATTCCTAGTGTGCTTTGGAAGACCTAATGGAGCTTCAGTTATAACGGTCAATTTGGCAACAATCTGAAAACATGGCACATCCCCCCCAAAAAATCTAAAATATAATGAATGGTCAAGGCAGCAAATAACAATGTTTGTCCATATATTGTAAGATGAGCTTGAACATACAGAACAGCATGGAATAAGAATTTGAAATGCTTACGAGATTAACTTTATTACCTCATCCAGTGCTTTGTTAATTAGGCCTAATTTTAATCAGCCAACTGTCCTAATTCAGTTGCAGACAAATGATCTCCTAAAGGAGGATGGGTACTACATGTCACTGCTGCATTGGGTTTATTCAAGGAGCAGCATTCCCCAAGTGCTTCTCATTCCAGATGACTGTTTCAGAAACAACAGGGAGGATAATTTTATCTCACCCGGACGACAGCCTTGGGATCAGCTTTGCCATATTTCTAGGAATGACAGAATCCGGAGAGCTCCTCCATGCTTCCAAGCTGTCCATTGCCATAAGGTCCCCACAGCTCTGCTCCCACCTTGCAGAAAGGCCAGCAAAGACACACCAGCCTGTAGCCAACTACTGGGATGAAACATCCGAGCCGCTCACACTGCAACACTCATCAAAAGACCTTCCCTAAACTCAACGTGACAAAGTTTCCAAGCAGCTCTTTGCTTTTTTTCCTTAGTTAACACAACCTGTTTCTTTTTAATTAAGAAAGCCAGTGCCCTCCTGTGAGATAAACAAAAGGGAAGGGGAACCACAGCCAAGTGAACAGGATCCATTCTCTGATATGCAGTTTGTGCATGGTTAATGGATGTTGGGCATTAATATTTCTTACCCTTTTGTCTGTGTTCACTGTAATAGAAACCCCTGTCTAGACTGAGTGGCTACTACAAGTAATCCCAGTAATATCCAGTAAAATCACTCTGAAATGTGATAGCTATAGTTATCAAGGAGCACCAGGATTAACTTGATTGATTGAACAATGGACTTCTGGTTTTTAACATGATCTATATGTGTCCCAAAATCAAAAAATATACATATGGTTGTAAACCCTTCAATGTAGGCAACTTATCGTAGTCTGTAAATGTACTGACACACCCTAAAAGGAGAGAGATTAGCGCTGCTCTGAAATGAAAGGATAAATGGCAGTGGCCATAAAGAAATACTTTCACCTAAGCAGCCACTGTGTCTGCAAGGACAGCACCCATCAACCTCGCCACTGGCAGCCAGGGAGCAACTCGTGTGTGTTTGGACCCATGTTCCTGTAAAGCCCTCTCCTGGAAACACATCACACATGGGATGTGCCAACCAGGACAGGGAGCTCCTCTTCCTAGAGCTGAAGTTCAGCAAATGGTTATTTCCATGAGTGCGGAAAGTGAGGTTTTACCAAGGGGCTTGAGGTTACATTGAATGCGCTTGCTGAATCTATGCAGGTGGTGAAACATCTCACCCAGGTGTGGAGTGTCCTCCACTTATCATAGGATCATGGAATGCTCAAGGTTGGAAGGGGCCTCTCGAGGTCATCTAGTCCAACCCCCTGCACACGCAGGGTCACCTAGAGCACGGGGCACAGGACTGCGTCCAAGCGGGTTTGAAGATCTCCAGAGAAGGAGGCAACGGGAGGTCCCTTACTGGCCTTGCCTGAAAGCGAGATGCTCAGAGCAAAGGGATCTTGGGATCAGCTCTGTGGTGCTTTTGATTCACGTCAAGGAATAACTAATCCAAGAACCATGACCTGCAAGTAGGACCCCTGCTTTCATTTCTAGCTCTGCCCCTAGCTCTTCCTATGAATTTGGTCAAACCTCCAAGATCTCTGTATATGCAAGTACCAGTTTGGAAATGAGGAAAATGCTTCTATTTGACACAGAGTTAACGTTCAGCAATTGATGATATGTAACTGATGGTTAGCTAGAAAAATGGACCATTCCTTGTTTTAGGAAAGCTTTAGAAAAATCAGGATTTAGAAAAAGTATTTATTAAATCAGTTTCTTTCAAGGAAGGACTATTTAAAGGGTGAATTTTGTTTCAAGGTTTTTATTTCTCTGATGGAAATATTTTCATTTCTGTAAGCTGGGAACATGCCCACAGCCCAGCCTTCCACAAATGCTGACCAGAATCCAACACTTAAAGCGAGCGAGAGATGAGTAGTTTAAATCACTTCCTTTCTGTCAGCCCCTATGGAGTTGTGACAACTTCTGCTCAGGTGAAGATGAGGTCCGTGGGGTTATCACGACTATCAAAATGCAGTGAAAGAATTCTCCTGTGTTGACCTGACACTGAACCTTTTTCTGAGCCGTTCATAGTGCAGGAAAAATATTTATTTTATTACAGCCCTGCAGAATTCATCCCAGCCCGGTTATTCAGATTAAGACCAAATGCGTCGAGCTTGCATTAGGTGAAGGTCTGTGAGACCTTTATTTGGGATTTTATCTGTCTCCTTTCGTAGGTGCTAGTGAAGCTGAACTGGCACAAAAGAAAAGAACTGCAATATTAACAGAGCTCATGGCATCTTGCAGGCTTCGCTGGGGACTCTGTAAAGGGGTTAGCCCTATCCTGTGCCAAATACCGCTTGAAAAGCATCATGTAACACAAGTCCCTCAGTATCCTGAGAAATTCCTTTTACAAGAAAATTCCTGAGGACCTCCTGGCAGACTGAGGGACTTCGAGTCCTCTAATCTCAGCCTCCGTTTGTCCCCATCACGTCACGGGGCCTGCGGTCATCCCAAAGCCACACACGGCCAGAGCGTCAACCCTCCTAACGGGAGCCGTGGGGTGGACAAGGGGACGTCGTCCAACCTCAGCTGGAAAGACATCAAGCCGTGGAGAGCTCGGAGTGGACAAACCACTCCAGGCATGACCCAGACCCGGGTCTCCTCATATGTGACAGAAGGGACCCTTTGATCTGCACCGAGCCCCACGTCCGAGATGTACAGGGAGCCCCCACCGAAACAACCTCATACGTTTCTGATTTTCACTGCGTTAATGGTTACTCCGATAGCAGTGAAAGAACTGAAATCTCCTGGGTTTAGATACTGATGAAACCATTAAAGAGTTTTCTCACCAAAATTTCTAAGTAATCCACGTTCTCATGGTAACAGCAAAATCCCTGCTAAAATATAGTTGCAAATATCCTGTTTCTTTTTATTGCAGAGCTGATATATCAGACTTGGGATATGAGATATACGATATTTCCATTACAACCATAATGTCTCCTTGGGACCTATATGGTGTCACTGCGTATTACCAGGCTTCAAGAGCAGTTCTGAATACAAGGAGTTTATTTACTAAAAATATCACATATACAGTTCCTGGTTCATCAATTGTAATATAAAAATAATAAAAATAATGTAAACCCAAAAGCTAATTCCAACGTTTTAAAGCCTAAATGTACCTCTTGAACTTAGGGAACGTGGTTGGGAAAAACACGAGAAAACAATGTGAAATATTTCACAAGTGCTTTTATCTGAACATGATCATGAGAGAAACTAACACCCAAATGAATAACATGAGACTTTATTAGTGTCTCTAGGCTTATTTCTGTGTGGGTGTGAAAGAAACCCTTACAAAGGAGGCATTATTTGAAGACGCCCCCCAATTTTTGCATGGTTTCCCAAAAGTGTAATGATATATGGTTAATGCAGGACCTGGGATCTGCCACAGAATTATCAATCCAATCTACTTGGGAGCAGCTTGAGAGGCGAGGAAGGGTGCTGAGATGCAGATGTTATCAATTAGCCCGAGAAGTTAACAAAACAATTTCAAACCACAACAGTTGTTCCAGCTGAAAAGGCTGGAGCTTCAAGTGGGTATTTAGCTCTCGCCGGGTCCTCACTCCTTGCCTTTGTGCTGATAGGAAGCCAGTGAGACCACAGCTGTGAAATCCCAGCTTTGGGAACTAGATCCACCCCGTCAAATCCGAAGGGCAAGAGTCAAGACTGCGCTGGGGGTGATGTCCAGCCCCGAGGCAGGAACGGCAGCTAAAACACAACGGGTCTTGTGAAGTAGCTCTTGATGGAAAAAGTGAGGGATAACGAAGAGTAAAGCCACCCCTGGCCGGGGCAAAATCAACAGTGATACAAAGGTTATGTAAATTGCCATTTAAGAGAATTACCCTGAATCATGGCAAACAAGGAAAATATGTGGGAAAAGATGATCGAGTCTGGAAACAGCAAGGAAATATGTCTGTTCCGTGCCCTGAAGCACCGTTACCTGACTCAGAATCAATTGCACAAGAGCCCGTGTGGTTTTATAAATACTCCGGCCTCTTCAGCCTCTGCTGGCACCATCCCCTGATCGCCAGCTAGAGCAGCTGAACTAAGGTAAGGGAAAATGGGGATTTGTGTTTGCTGCTGACATAAAACAGCAAATGTGCAGAGCCCAGGAGAGGCCGGAGACATTCCTTCCCAGCTGCCAGACTCCAGCCCTCCGTCTCCCTCCCTGGCCATCCTAGCAGGCCTGTTGTGTCCCGCTGAATCCAGGTTTGGAAAGCGAGCCTCAAAGGATGCAGATGCACCCGGTGGGACTAACACAGCCGCATGTTCAGGCGCTGAGGGCCCTGCAGGTTTCAGGAGGATCCGGCGGGTCTGGTGCGAGCGATGCAGAGCAGCGGTGCTTCCAATGGGAGCCTGGAGGAGCAGAAGTCGTCCAGGCTGCCCAGCTTGATCAGCTTTTGCAAAAATCCAAGCCGAATCGACAAAACGAGTAAGTTCAAGATAAATAGAGCCACTCTGGACGTGTGATGCCCTGGCCTTGTGGTGATGAGACTCCTGGTGAAGTCCATGGTCCAAGATCTAGTGTGAGGGGGCAGAAAGGAACTGCCGTGTTCAGCCCCCGAGGCTCTTTGGGGACAAGCAGAACTAAGCATGGACAGATTGTGGGCTCCAGGGCTGGGAGCACTAGGAACAACCGAGGAGAGCTAGGTTTGAACCCAGGGACTATGGAAAGAGTGCAGCCAGCAGCTCATAAGCCAGACACGGTTGGTGTGGCTTGCAAGAAATAATAACAATTTCTAGGTTCTCTGATGCTGAAATGACAAGGAATAAAACATTAAAAGGTGCTTTTCCTGCAATTTCTACAAAACTCTACAATACGCCAAGGGGAGTGCAGGAGTTCATTGCACTGCCTCGGGACAAGGAGACATTCCTCTTGCACCAGGAATCCGGCACAACGCGGCCACCAGCCGCTGTGCCCTGCGCCGTGTCCTTTGGATTGCACCCGCAGGCGAAACCCAGCGTCCCCGAGGGCCCTGCCAAGGGGTGGCAGCCGCTCGGGAGCCCCGCGCCCGGGGCACCTGGTGCACCGCTCCTGCACCAAACAGCGGCCAGAGAGGCCCCCCGGGGTCCGGAGCCCCGTCTGCTGCTATCGCAGGCCCCGTGTCCCGTAATCCCCTTCATAAACAGAGCAGCAGCTGCGGGAGCCAAGCCCAGGCTGGCGGAGGATGCTGAAGGCGTTAGGAGGTGTTAGAGGCTCCCCAGTTAGGGGGATTGGGAGCACGCAGGGAATGCAGCTTTGCGTTGTTTGGAGGAGCAAAATAATATTTTATTAATGAAGCTGGAAACGCATATATCCCGGGAAACACCCAAGGCCTTAATTATGCCGGAGAGGCATCAGGGTAATGCAGTATTTGCTTTCTACTTCTGGCCTCTGGTTCAGAGAAGGCTTTTTTCTGTTTTAACATTTGGTTGAGCACAACACGCCAGCAGAAGGAAAAAAAATCACACTGGTTTCCACTCCTGCAAGGACTGTGTCTGTTTTAAATCATGAGAAAGAGAGATTTCTAATGAGGCTGATTCATATAATGATGTCTTTTACAAGCTATTCTCAGCAGATTCACTGCAATATGTCATTCTTTATGTACCACGAGAGAAATATGAGCGTGCAAGCTTACGAAGGGTGGGGAAGTATCTGAATATCTGACTAGTTTTGCACCTCATGTGTTGGAGACGGGGGAAAGAATTGGAAGATCGCATGGAATATCGCTTCCAAAACACCCCGACCTCAGGTCAGCCGTGAACTCCACTCCAGTAAATATGAACATTACAAGACTTGAGTGTCTTAAAACTTATTTCCAAGGAAATGTCTCATTTTATTACAACACGAATAAGAGACTCTAAGGTAATATTTACTTTGTTTTACATTTCATTAAAAAAAAAGGAAAAAAAAAAAGACTGTAATTTCATGGAGGCTCTAACAGGAATTCCTCTTTCCATCCAAGCGGAAGAACTCACGTTCAGGACCTTTCCCCGAGGGCTGGAGGGAAGCACATTAACATGGAAACTCCCCCTCCGCTTTAGTTGTGAGTTCCTCTTGCAGGAGGATGAGGCTGGAATTGAGAGAAGCTACAACGGGACTAAGTGGCCCGAGCCCGGGACACAAAGGGGTCGGCGATGGCGAAGGGGCTACGCCAAGAGGATCATCCCAAAGACACCGCTCTCTGGCTGAGGAAAATCGGAAGGGAGAGATTCCCACCTGGAAACAAGAGGGTTGCAGGGGCTTGGAGGAAGATGGAGCAGCAGATGCTGCAGCTCTGCCTGCAGTTCCAGCATGGAGTTTTTCAGATGCTGGAAGAGGCACTGAGGCTCCTTTAATGAAGTGAAAGGATGAGGCCCGTGAAGAGCAGCACTGGAAATAAAAGAATCCATATGCAAAGAGCCCCGTGCATGGGAATGCAGGGCCGCACCTGCTCCAGAGCCAGGAGTCCCCGGAGCACAGATGTCTCCCGGAATCCTCCTCATGGCTCCCCAAGGAGCCTTGGACAGATGAAGAGAGAATCTCTTCCCCGCGGAGCCGGAGCGTTGGGAGCATGAACCAGCACGGGATGGATGATGCTGCAACAGGCTGCAGAGGGTGATGCCCCAGACCGCATCGCTGGGGCACCGGTGAGTCCCGCCCGGCCTCGGCTCCTCCATCCGGCCATCCCGTCGGCACCATCGCAGCATCCCGAGTCCTGGCCCAGCCCCTGGCCAGGCTGCCAATGCTCCTCCTCTTCCCGGCCCGGGGCCACCAGAGAGCCCTGTGGGCCACTGCCAGCGCCGCCTGCTTGGGAGCAAGGGGCCAGCTCGGACCCGAGCCCAGCCTGAGCGGTTCCCTCTGCCAGCCCGCGGACCAGCCCCTCTGCATTTCTTCAGGCTGACTTTATTTACTATTTTTCCCTATTTTTCTTTTTTTTTTTTTTTTTTTTTGGTGGCCTCATCGGTGATACAGCCATAACACCAGGGTCGGCCCCCAGCTGCTGCCCATTCCCACGGTATAACCTGCCCGTTTTACTGTCTTTCCTTAAATGTAATACGTGGTGCATTTGTGTCTGGGACTTTCTCTTGTTTCTGCAATTGAAATTTTATCTGCTCGCGGAGTGCCCGAAATTCTGCAGAGACACTTGGCCTGAACACTCGTTTCACTGCTGAAAGCCAATACTGCTTTAACAGATGCAGTAAAATTGTGAGAATCTGAAGCTGACTTTTCTGCTGTAACTAGCACAGACCAAAGAGATCTGCTCGGCATGGCCGGATACTCCCGTCGTTTGCTGGCACTGGGGAATTAAAGGTGCTCTGGCAGTTCTCAGTCCTCTGCGCTGCCTAAGTACTCTTGGCCAGATGCTTTGCTGCAGTAGATGGATGGAGCTGCAGGCAGCAGAGCGATGCTGATTTAAACCACCAGGATTTTTTTTTTACGTGTAGTTATCCTTAGGAAGCAATCGGCAGGCTCCCTCAAGCTGATTTCACAGGACTTGCAACGGCGCTTTCGAAAGCAACGCGGCTGCGGAAGCTCCGCACGTTCCCACACCGGGCAGGAATCCGTCCAGGGCACGGAGGAATCCGGACCAGCACCGGTGACAAATTCCCAGCCTCCCCCTTAAGTGTCCTGCATCCTTAAACACGCTTAGCTGTATAATTATTGTAATATATATACTATATATATTACATATATAATATATGTATATCGAGTTGGACAATTTTAAATGGCGTTTCATGGTGGAGTAGATCTCGCTAGACCAACCTGTCAGATCGTTTTCATTGCAGTAATTTGAAATATGCCAAACCTGTCATTTCCTCCTCTCGGGGAAACAAGAGCAGAACGAGGCAATTGCAAGTGTGCGCGGCCAGCGCACGCTGGGTCCAAACTCCAGGTTTTTAGGTTCACCTCCAATATCATTTTGTGCCTGGTGAGTTAGAGCAGTGCGGGGCAGCTCCCCCCTCGCCTGCCGCAGCCAAACAACCCTGCGGATTTGCTGGGCTCTGGTTCGTGTCCAGAGAGCAGCCCCGAGCTGCAGGGCTGTCTCCGTGCAGCAACCCGGGTTCCTCCCGTGCCAACCAGGCAGGTTTGTCACCATTTGAAAACAATTATTTTCCTCTGACTTGGCGTTTCTGGCTGCTCCCCAACTGCTTGTGGGCACTTTGGGATTTATAGTTAGAGCCCCTCAAAGGAAGAGTTATCGTGAAAGTCGAAGCTAGTTCCAAAAGGCTAGAAAGTAACCTTCAGCCGAGAGCAGTTCACCCCCTGGAATTGCTTCCTAGGGATCCAGATCATTCATTTTCCAGCAGCAGAGTCATTGCAGGGATAGTTAAGGACTGGGGCAGAGGGAAGGGGCTGGTTCTTTCTTGTACCGTTTTATCTGGTGTACAGAGACTTTAAACTAGCTGGATAATTTACCTCCCTTTGGAGACCTTTTACATCCTTGAAAAATGTGAATTAAATTTTCTACCCGGAGTAACCCCTTACGGAGAGGAAAGTAATTTGTTTAGTAAATGAGGCTAATAAAGATTTTTAACATTCATGAGAGGAAGAGAGAGGAAGATCCAGGGATTATGGCCAAAATCTGGCTCCCACTGAAGTGCTGAGGTCCAAGAAAGTCCCCACACCCTTAAAGCAAAGGTCCTGCCCCAGCCGGCCCATCTCCCACCGTGCCATGAGCCTGTAAATGCATCGCCAAGGGGGAACACTGGGCATGGGGCTTGGGTGAAATTACAGTTTTTGGCCTCCAGACTGCAAGCTGGGATCGGGACATCCCTGCATGTTGTATGGTGATGACAGGGATCGCGTAGCTCAAAGCAGCATCAGGATCCCAACTCTTCTGGCTAACATTTTGGTCTAGGGAAGCCCAAGCAAGCCCCTAGCTCTGGACAGGGAAACTGTGTGTTGAGCAGAAACAAGATTCCTGACCTGGAAGCAGCACATTTTCCTAGCTGAAACCTTGCAGGCTAACAGAGTGCTCAAAGGAAAGTGCACGGGAGCAGCAGCCCAAGCTGGGTCTTGGTTTCAGAAGTGACTGTCTGACAGAGAAAAAAGGAAACAAAAAGAATAATCTCAATAATCTCATCTTCCACGACCGATTTCTGCAGATGGAATAGATATCCTCGAGTGTAAACTCCTACCTGCTCATTAGTAACAGCAAATGGCTGCAGTAAATAGAAGTGAGTGAAGCTAAGTACTTTATATAGTCCAGAAGAATGTCGGTGATTTTGGATAACGGCTTTGGCAGGAGTGGGGTGATCTGAAGCCTCAGAGTGATGGTGTGGAAAGACAACAGCACCTTCCCAAGCAGAGAGCAACAAGGAACCAACTCAAAGTTCTGCACAGAGAGAGAATTGGGTACATACCGAATTATTTCAAACATAAAGAGAAGTAACGAATATCCACATTGGGTCTAAACAGGCTTTTCAAGGCTCTGTCATGGCATGAGTCTCTGTATCTGTAATTAAATGAGCCTTTTCTCTTCCAACTCACATTGTTACATCCCTGCAGCTACTGCAGCAGAAGTGATTAGTGAGGGCACCTACACATTATATGGAGGGCACAAGGAAGAAAGGCAGCACCACTGGACAGGCTGGTTGCCTGTCAGCCATCCATGGAGAAGGATGGGAAAATACTCACGTTAGAAAATGAGTCAGAGCGAGGACATGGATCTGCCATGAGTTGTTGCCTCCTGATGATGAGTTGATGAGCCCTCCTGCCAGGACTCTGCTACCTGCATCCACTGATCCATTGGGAACGTCTTCCCTGGGATTCCTTTCCCATTTGAGAGACTATCATTAAAAACATTAACGAATCCTGTTTTCAAGAGGTTAAACAAGTTCCTTTAGTGACAAGTGAAACCATGAGCAGGATAACAGATTCAAGGGGAAAATTCCCAACACCTGGAGTCCCACACGATTTAGAATAAATGTGCTCGGTGAGTGACAGCAGCACTTGGTAGGAATGCAGTTGTGAAGCAGGTCATTTATCAAAGCTGTGCTTTCCCTGCAGCTTTATCAGGCAGATTTCTTTGCAGAGCTTGACCACATCACCCTCGGAAAAGCTCATATTAAAATGCAGAGTTAGATCCTACCTGCTCCCACCGGCTATCCCGTCCCTTGCCTCACCCTGCATTTCTGACACCTTCACCCTTGCAGACAAGAGCTCCGTTCAGCACAACTTGGAGGTGATATTCAGGTTGCTTTCGACACTCGCATTGCTTAATTCTTCAGGCTTTCTGGAATATATTGGCATCAGGGGTGAATAATCCCTCCCAAGTCATCACATCAGGGCCTGTTTTACTAAATCTTTCCACTTATTAAGGACAAATTTAAACAGCTCAAATATGCTTATTTTTGTAAGGAGTCCTTTAAAAATAGTTCATAAATTTATGAGCCAGCATATGCTGCAAAAATACAATAAAAAAGGGAAAAGCCAGCGACATATTTTAGCCCAGTTTAAACTATCTGTCAGCCATATCCTCCCATCTCATACAACTCAAACAAGGGCTTTTGCATAAAAGCAGCCAGCAAGGTCCTGCTAGGGTTAAGATGCTCTTTCTGAAGCAAAGGGCAACACTTGATCTGCTTCATTACCCCGTGGCTGGGTCGACAATTCCTAATTCCTAAAGAAGCAGACAGGATTGAGAGACATATATGCGACTCCAGAGGCTCAGCACCTCAGGAGGAGGGAAGGGGCATCCAAGGATCCCGCTGAAGACTCCAACCTCCTGCACAAACTCCCTGTGTCCCTGTTATTTGCTCCATGCCCAGGAGGAGCCGGATCCAGAGCAGCAGTTATGAAATGGTATCCCTGCAAATCGGGTGTCTCCCCTGCCATGGGTTCTTTTCCTGAAATACTGCTGGATGCTCACGGGATCCTTTGGGGAAAGAGGGCAGGGAAAGCCTTTTCCTGGAGCCACGGGGCCAGGCTATTGCAATAGAGCCTAGGAGCTATTACAGTAACCCAAGGGTGTTATTGTAAAATCTTTGTGACACAGAGCCCTGTATAAGTGGAAGAGACTTTTTCCAGAAAAAAGCACTTTGCAAAAACAGCCACCACGGCCTGGCAAAGGGATTTGTGCTCCCTCCTTGCACACTTTTACAACGGGGTTTGTAAAAACCTGTTTGACTTCAGCAAGGGGGTCTGCCCTGGCTCGCGGGTGTGCAAGGGAGTAGGTGCAGGTCCATCCCGTACTCTGCTCCCAAGTAAACTCTGGGAAAATTGCAGCGCTTTGGCCAGTGTGCTTTTAAATCCCTGGCCCTTTTAAAGAAGCAGCCTGCAAAGAGGTTCATTGGTATTGCAGGAGTGTCTTTTAAAGACGGTCCCCTGGGGGCATCTTGAGGCTTCTGCTTGACAGGTGTATGTAGCATCCCCAGATCCAGGGAGAAATCCTGCCCTGCCAATTGAACTGAAATGAGTCAATGAACAGAAATGACAGAGCGGGGGTTTCACATGTGGGTTAATTTACAGCATCTCTTAGTGTTTGCCGTGTCGGTATTTGGAAATCCTGTCACATTCTTTGCGGAAGTCTGAATTATAAATTCTGCGCCGTGTGCCAATCTGGCTCCCACTAAAAGCCTTGCACATACCGATGTTTCAGGAGTTCGTGGCTTGCTTGTTTTTCCTTCTCTATATAACCAAAAAGACAAAGGGGGATGCAGTATGTTGTAAGTCAATCTATTGCCCTATAGAAGCAGTTCTTTCCTATGCTGATAAGCATCTTATTCACCATTCAGGCTGGTATCTTTCTATGCTTTTAACTAAATGTAAAGCAATCAGTCTGTTTTTCATTCAAGCACATTTCTCTTTTGAAAAAAGCCATATCTCAGGGTACAGCCCATATTAGGCAAACCAAAGTAAAATCCAATGTTAAGAATACATAGTTTGCAGACTGAGATTTTGTCCTTTTTCCCCCCAAAACACCGACCACGTTCTTTGCAATATTCCCACTGAGAGCTAGCGGGATTGCGCTGCACAAGGTGCAGTCGAAGCAGGAAGGAGAGTTTAAGCAGCACACAAAAATACACGGAGGTTTCCAGAGAAAATGAGCATATCTCGTTACCACGCTGGCCTCGAGGTTTAAAACAGCAGCTCTGCTGCAGAGCACAGTAACCTCGTCTCAGATTTTCACTTGGAATTTTTTGATAGAAAGAAAAGCAGAACAAATATCTCCCTTAAGCCAAAGATTTCAGTGCAGGTTACTTCAAGGCTAGAACGTCAGAGACCTGCGGACTTGAAACAAGAGTGGCTAAAATTTTTGTCAAGAAGAGTTTTAAAAGGCGCAAGTTTCCGAATTCCCAAAAAGTACAGTGTAACGTCGATAGCAGAGATTCAGATCCTCAGAAGATCCCTATCAGCAATATGTCATGTACTTCCACTGTTCTAGACTACATCTTAAATGTTTCTCTATCTTCTCTACATACAGATAATGCTAAATGCTCTGCATTTATTTGGTACTAATTACCATCCAAAAACCTGACTACACGAGTGTCTCTGATCCTACGGCTGGTCTGGAAGCACTTTCTTTCTTTCCTTTATTTTCCTGCTTCCTGCTTTCCTGCTCCAGCGCAGCGCAGGCGCGCGGCAGCGTCCTGCACGTGCTGCACTGGGGCACAACAGCCTCCTGCAGCAGCAGCTGCCACTGCAGCAAAGCCCGGGGCTTCTCTGATAGAGCCCTTGGCTGCTGAGAAAGTACTAAAGTACTTTAGTACTAACGTACTAAATGCACAGGTTGGGGCCTTCTGTTTGGCAGGGCAGCTCTTAGGTCGGCACTCGGATGTTTCAGGCAAGTGGACTGAAAGAAGGAGCTCCCCTTCCTCACACCTTATGTTATAAAGTCACTTCTGCAGCCAGGGCCATTAATGAATTAGCTCCTTTTCCCCAGCGCAGGCTGGTGGGTACCTAGTTCTGATGGGAGGTGGGATGCCAGGACAACCCAGGCTTGCTCCCTGCTCACCTGGGTGGCTTCTCTGGAGAAGGCGGCTTGGGGGGCTGCAGGTTGCCCCAGATGGACAAACCCAAAGTGCTGCCCCTGTCTCCTGCACCAGTTCCTTAGCTTAGTTCCTTTTTGTGTCCTTTAGTGTCCTTAGTGTCCAAGAGTGTCCTTTTTTCCACTGCTGAGATGTTCACTCCATTCTTGAGCCATGAATAACCAGAGGTGCTGGGAGGGGTAGGACTGCCCGGCTGCTTCACAGCCTCCTCTTCGTCACAGCCCCGGCCGGGCGCGTTCAGGTTCAACACATTCACAGTCCCTGAACACGATGTTCTGCTCTTGCAGAACATGCAGCAGAGCTGACACGGCTGCAGAATAAAGCCAGTTTCTACTTCATTTCTGGAAGTACTTTCCGAATACCCTTTCAACCTGGTTTCCTCATGCAAGTCACAGCCTCTGCTGGGCTCTGATAAGGGAGAGCAGCAGTTTGAGAATACATCTGATGCTGGACTATCCCTCTCATTACTTACATTCTGGTTAACAGTTGCTCTTGCTGTGACTACATCCGTAAGCAGTGATAACAGCCCTTTTCTCCAGGGCTGCAACAAGCTGCTTGAAGGCAGACTTTTTTATGTCTTCTTTCTCATGCCATAACGTACAGGCTTCACATCCAAAAAAATCTTCTGTCACATTCAGTTCCTGCAGCATTATGCTGACAAAAATCAGTCACTAACAAAAGTCCTTGATGTCAGAGGTTTCATCAAAGCAAAGTAATAAATACAACAGCAGTCAGCTAGTCTTTGGATTCCTGTTGGTGTTGCCAGGAATCTCACTTACTCCTTCAACACTGTTGTCAAAAGAACTGCGTTTGTCAGAGTTTCTCTTTTCTTCCACTGCTTTTTTTCCCCTCCTCCCCTTTTCCTTTTCCTCTCTTCCGAAGGAAAGAAGGGCACATACAAGTGAGACACTGTCCCATCTTTATCACCCCGCCATCTGCAAATGGTTTCGTTCTTCTGACAATTTCACATGCAACCTTATAAAAAGAGCTGGCGCACTTATGCTGCTAACTTCAAAGATGAACACAGCTCCGTCGGACCAGCCAGGGCTGACGGGGCAGACAGCAAGAGGCTGCATTTGATTTTTTTTGTGAGAATCTATCTGTGTGTCAAATAGCTAATGGGTGAGAAAATGATTCTTCCAGTTGTACAACTCAATCCTTTAAAATGAAGTCAGAAAACCTATTAGTGGTCGAGTGAGACTAAGAAACTTTGGAAGTAAGAAATGACCCTCAGAATTTTCCTCTTCCTCCTGTAGGGAAGGCCAAGAAAGCTCCTGGCAAGCCCGTAGATATTCCAGTGGTATCTAAAACTGTTCCTTCGTATTTTTAATACTTCTTTGTGTCCACGCATTAACGGAGGGCAAGCACACGAGCCACGGGAAGGCAACCACGTTGTAGGAGCAGAAGTTTCATGGTGAATGGAGGCAAATCCTCTCCTGGGAGCAGGCTACCAAACCCAAGCCAACCACATCGAGTCCATCTTTACCTAAACTGTCCTTTCCATCTTTACCTCAACTGTCCTTTCCTTGGGATGGTGCTGTGGACATGTCACATGTTAACTGGCAATGCCTGAACCTCCTTGTTCTTCCATGGGCTTCACTGTGTTCAGTGCCAAATGCTTCTGCACCCCAGATCCTGCTAAAGGCAATCTGGGTATTTCAGGGGCTGTTTTCTTCAAAATAACATTTTTTTCCATTATCTGTCTGCTAAAGAAGGTCATGACTTTGTATTTTGCCATGTGGAAAATTTAACCAAAAGAAAAGCTATTTTTGTTTTCATTTATATTTCCAGTTCTTCGTAATGTCAGGGGAATGGCAGGTACATTAGCCCCTTTTGCTTCAAAATGACTTTTTAATGAAAACTCATTTTTCCCATGATCAAGATATGGCTTTCTGTTCTCTTGGACAGTGTTATTTTTATTTTAAGAAACTGAGGAAAATGACTTTGGTTCTTTTTTACTAATAAGTTCCCATGTACCAAAGTAGAATATTGCCTTGGAATTTAAAAAAGAAAAAAGAAACAAGAAACAAGGGGAAAGAAAGTATGATTTTAGTCTTTTGACAAAAATACCTACTTTTTTCCATTTCTTTTATATTAAAAAAATATCAAATTGAAGGAGAGAAAAACTTGAATATTCCTCCTTGGCTCTGTGCTCAAATTCAAGGTTTTTTTTTGTTTCTCATTGGCTGTTCACAAGCCCAGAGGATTCCTTTTTTATTTTTAAGCCTCTCTAGAAAGTGCAGCCTTCTCTCTGGGGACAAGTTCTAAAAGAAACAAATCAAAGATGAGGAATTTTAGTAGTCAGTCCACTCCGGTTCATTCCTTTGTCTCTCCGCTGTCACGACGCTTTGATTCTGCATCCCCCCACATATCTCAGCCTTTCGAGGCATTTATAAATTTTAGAAGTATTTATTATTGTGGAGAAAATATGATCATTGACTGAACTCATGGTGAACTTTGCACGCATGCTCACTCCTTTGGTCCAGAAATTTTTTTCAGAGCAAGGAACTCGCCTGAAGTCTGAACAGTGACTTTTGGGGCCGAGATCTTGGCAGGTGATTTCAGGCATGTACCAGAGAACCTCGATGAGAGCAAAATGCAAGATCCTCATTGTATCTCACGCTTTTCAGCTGAATCTGAAATATTCCTTCATTTTTTATAGTTTAGCATGTAGCAAGTGCAAAGTAAAACCTCTGAAAAAAACCCTACCATCACTGTTAAAAAGTTAAAATATACGTTTGAGAGAACGGGGTGTGAAAAAACAATTAATGCTACTAAAATGTAAGTGTCACTTTCTCTGGTAAGGACTAGAAGAGTCAGCTTTAAGTAGACATTTAAGAGGGATCTTCTTATTGCCTCAGTGTTCCAAGACTTTCTACTAGGAAGCAGAATTCAATGCAGAAGGGGCTTTCTGATATCCAGGTATGGATGAGGCTGGTAATTCCTGACGTGTGGCATCTGCTCCACCACCAATTTTGGAAATACATGGAAATACCGTCTTTCCTTTCAAGCTTGTAGGAGAAAAGGACAAAGTTCCTCTCAGTGTGGGCTACTCTGTAGAGATATTCTTGGATAGAGACACCTTGGATTTGAGCTCCAGCCTCCAGAGGAGGCCACTTAATCCTCAGAATCACCTACAGTAGCTCCCTTATAGACTCCTCACTTGCCGTGTCCTGTGTGATACCTCCCATTAACGCTACCAGGGACCCACACTCTGCCTGATCACTAAATGATCTGCTCTTCACAAGGCCAGAAAATGAATGCGTTTAATAAGGATTAACCCCTGCTGGCACGAGGGAGCAATAAATATCATAGCAGCAGCATTTGTAACGCTATAGTTATCATTGTGTCAGCATTTCTGTTATAAACCAGGGTTTGGGGGGGATTAGAACTCAGCCATAAAATTTGCTCCAGGCTGAAACTTGGCATAAAAAAAAAATCTCAGTCTAAGATTGCTTTTTTTTTTTTTTTGACCTTAGGGGAAAAAAAAAAGTCTCTCTGGTCTATTTTAGGTTGAAAAAGAGCAAAATATGAGACTCTTCCCAATTCTTTAAATTGGTATCTGGGCTTTTGGGAATCAAGAAAGACTCTGATCACAATTGCACTTAGAGTGAGTTTTCACTGAAGTTTCAGAAGTCCAGGGATTAAAGAAGACTTTTGGCTTTTCTTGAAAGCCAAAAAGGCTTTGTCATATTACATGAAAGAGCTCAGTCCTTTAGCAATGGGGCTTTTTAAATGCACCTTGCTCCCCTTTTCGTAGCAAGGAGGGGGATAGTTTTCAATCACCAGGACCTCCCGACCACCCTCAGCACATTGGCCAAGAGAGGGCAGGTAGAGCCAGACTGGGCTGGGACACGGGGACAGCTCAGGGTAACTGAAATAAGCTTTGTTTGGGGTTAATTTTTCCCCCTCTCCTTCATAAACCCACAGTATAGGGAGCGTCACCGTTGCTCCGTGGAGCCCTAAGAAGCAGAACACAAATTAATTTGTTTCCTCCAAATAAGCTTTCTGCTTAAATATGGGAGTGCTGTTCTGCTTCTCGTGCGGCAGAGGTAAAATATTGAGTCCCAGTTTCCCTTAAGAGCTGAGCTTCATCCTCCTACTAGGATGGTTTTATTTTAGTTACCAAATATTTGAGGTTCAAGTGAATAGTTCATCTTTAATGGGATTATCTCTTTCAATGTTTGCTTTCATTACAGTTCGAATTGCTCTGAGCATGAGAATCTAACCTCACCAAAAGCGTATTTTTGTAATTTGATACAAACTAAATTTGACCTTTGACTCTCATCTATAAAGACATTACTTTTTTTTCCACCAAAAAGCAGAATGTTAGATTAAAGATCTGCCAGTTTCAATTTCCAGGTTGCTAACCTTCCTGTGATTGGGTCCTGAAACATGGAAAGCCGGGTATTTAGTAAAGGTATTTAATATTAATAGTAACAGTCAAGATGGCCTTCTGCCTCCTACTTTTAATAACTCCATGGAGGTTCTCTACTGATATTTTAAAAGGAGAATAATTTCCTGGACCTGTACTGTGCAATGCAGCGGATCTCTCTGGACCGAGATAATTAAAATAAAATCTTATTTTTAAGATACTGTGCTGGTTCATCACAATTCATTCATTAAACAAATATTTTTTATTCCGAGTGCTTTGGAATATTAAGCCTGTACTTAGAAAACAGCTTTCTGTTCTCTCCTCCGAGGTTGGCTCTTAATGTGATACAGAAAGAGAAATGAAATCTGCGTAGTATTCTATATTTTTCTCCAGTAAAACATGGGGGAATTTGGAGAGGAGAGGTTACTTTTTAGACAAATGAAATTCTTGTTCTTTTGTGGAAGAGTCTGCATAATACACGGAGGTTTCACTTCTGCTCTGATGAGACGAAGCGCTGAAACTTTCACTGAAAAACAACCTTTCCAGGTATTTGTCAGGAATTCACTTGTTTTTAAAAAGAATTAAGCATGAACAAAAATTTATTATGTCTCCAGCCACAAGTGGATCAACCTCCAGAGCTCTGGGGAAGTCAATGATACCTCTTGCTGCGCTCTGTAGCTTCATACGGCAGGACGATGCAAAGGGCAGCGTGGGCACTTCTATTTATCTACTTAACCCAGAAAGTTCACCATGAATTATACAAAATTCTTCCATCGGTTGTGCTTTACACAGTGCTTTTTTTGTTCCTAGGATAGTCTCTGTGTTCATACCCGTACTCAGGCTCTGGAAGGAAAAACGATTTTGGTACAAAAATTATACTGTTAAATCTGTCTATTCGTACAGGGAAGCAAGCAAGGAAGGAAAAAAAAGAGTGAAACCCGCCTTGTATTTCAGCTCAGCACTCTTCAGAAAAGGATACTGCAAATAAAATTCAAATTGTAACACATACTGCGCTAATAAATGGTCAGCTTGGAAGCATTTCCTGTTTATACACTGTGTTAATAAGCATCCATCACCCGTGTCACATATACGGGATACCAAATTCAAATGTCAAACAAAATGTAAGAGGTCACACATTTTCCTTTGCTAACTAAAAGTGTAATTCATAAATATTATTGCTACCAAACTCTCCATCTACAGCACTTGTTTAGAAATATGCACATGTAATATAAATTGTGATTAAGTTAAATGGGTATATTATTTCCTGTTTTAAGGGCGAACAGCAGCATGAATTATGTTTTACTCAATAGGCATTTCAATAAAAACGTATAGACTAACAAGCTGCTATCATAGACTTCAGCTGCACGGGCTAACTTGAGAAGGGGCTTATGATTCCCCACTGATATTTAAGCTGTTTCTCTGTCCGTTATTTCTGCTGATGCACAAAAAAGCATTTCCCTAACTCAGAGCCTCTTTCCTTCTTTTTTTTTTTTTTGTTATAAAAATAAAGCCTATTTGACTGTGGTGGGTTTATCCGCACAGAATAAATAAGTCAAATGTATCGGCTAAACTCTTTTTCTTTAAAGATGTCAGCGAGGTAGGGCTTGAGGAAGCCTCTCTGTGAAAATAATCAACAGCTCCTGTCTTTTGAAATGATTCGTTTTAGTTTGCAGAAATCAAACACTTGAAGAACAAAATAAAACATAAGAATGGCTTAAATATGGAGGTTTTTTTTAAATGGGGAATGTACTTTCAGTGTCGTACAGTTGACATATTTTGTAGAATTTTCTGGTTCCCTTCTGCAATAGCTCCTTTGATACTGTATTTCCTATTTATTTGAAGCGTTTTAGGGTCTGATCAGAATTTTCTGAGCTCTGCTGGTAGTTTAGATTTAAATTAATTGAAAATTTAAATATTCAATTTAAAAATGAAAGTCTGATATCAAAGTAATAAATAAAGCTGTACTAACCAAATACTCTCCTTCCAGGCTGAATTAAAGAGCTTTCTTGCAGACAAGCAGAATGAAAACATTAGAATGTAATTAAAAATACACCTTTTCCTACGTGGTTACGTAAAAAAAAAAGGACAGAGTCATGTCGTTTTGCTGAGCGCAATTAAACCACAGGCAGGCCACATTTTGCTAAAGAAATATCTTAGATTGTATGTCGAGAGGGTTATTCCCACTGAGTAGCTGCTCACGCCGAGATAAGCAAGCCCAGTTACTGCTTGTCTTGAACAACTGTCTACAAAACTTAGCCGCAAATATTGTCAAATCAAAGGCTTTCAAGGCAAATAAGAATGCCACACATTCCCAAGTTATCTACCCCCTTTTCTTTTTTTTTTGGAGCTTTGGTAGAAAAGAGATTTTACCAAGTTGCCGGAGTCTGGTGTTCTTTTAAAAGCTTGTAAAATGGGAGTCTGAATATTTTGTTTTATTAGCAGGAACACAGTACATAGCAAACGTATGGAAGATTGCTAAAAAGGAAGGGGTGCTAAATCCTTTAAGATACTCAGAGATGAAAATAAGTTCCATATTTCAAAAAATCATAGGAAATCAGTCATATAAGAACACTGTGCATTAATATAATTCAGAGTATTTTACGGTAATACAAAATCTTTGATGTATTCTATTTATGAAGTGAAGGAGGCACCAAAGCACACCCAATGAAAAAAGGAAAATGCAATTCCACTTAAGGATTCCAGTGAAGGAAAGAGCATCTTATTAAATTTCATTAAAATTTAAAATTCCAACACTGGTAAATAACTAATTGTGATAATCTTATTCTGCATGGTTTGGTCACTGAATTTCAGTAGCGGAAAACATAATAAATTGAGGTAATATATGCCATTGATATGTATTACTGTGTGTTTTCCTTGAGAGCGGCCAAAAAAAAAGCAAATGAATTCCCACATCCATTCTGGGAGTTGAGTTTGATTTGCTGTGGGGTTATATCGCTCATTTTTCACAACTGCTTGGATGGCTTTTTAGTATTCCCAAAATTTTCCCAGATCTTGGAAGCATTGTAGATATTTATCACCAATATACTAGTCACCAGAGAAGGACTACTCCACTGAGGCATGGAAGCACATTGTGTGTCCATCTCCAAGGTGGAAAGAGATGGATTCCACTTCCAAGTGGTTCAGGGAGCAGGTTCCAAAGCCTGCAAAAGGAGGCTCTAGATGCTAGAGAGCAGCTACCCTGGGGCTCTAGAGTTGATCCAGTAAAAGGGTCATGGGGATTCACCAGGTCTTTGGGGATCCTATGGGGTCCCAGGAGCTGGAGAACCAACTCTACGACTCAGTCCAGGAGGGAAGGAAAAAATGAAGCAGGAGGAAGGAGAGGTTGGCAGCTCCTGCTGCCTTCTTGACTGGATGAAGCCTGGGAAGATCCACCAGGAACATCTCTCCCAGGATTTAATAGGGGTGTGATCCAGCCCCACGTTGGGAGCCCCTGAACATTCAAAGGGAACCTCTTACGAGCAAAGGCCACGTCCTGGCACCAGCGAAGACCAAACCCTTCCTAATCTGCTGCAATAGACAAATGTCTTCACGAATGTCTGCATATTCTCCACACGAGCTTTTTAAAAAGAACTGCCAATGTTAATAGAATATTCATAGAATATCTTCTCTGCATGCTGAAGAAAAAGAAGAAAAGCAACGGGAATGAGTAGGAAGACATTTTCTCTTCTCAAGAGGCCAAATTCTCGCTTTTTTTCCCTTCCTCACAAAATCAGGTCCATTTCCTCAAAAGACAAGAAATTTTCCTAAAGACTAACAGAAATAATGCAAATGTATGTTTTTCTGGTCCACAAGAAAGTCCAAAAGAAGTTCAAAACTCTATGCATGTTCTAGATGATCCCAGTTAACTGATAGATCTTCTTCAAAATCTCTTTTTTTTTGTATAATTATTGCTAAAATCCCAGTTCATGCCCACATCAACTTCCTGTTACAGAGATCTCTTCCTTTTACAGGCATCTTGTGACACAGATCTTTATAAAATAACAATTTATGCAAAATTTGTGAAAAATTAACCAGAGTTGTCACCACAAATATTTATACAACAGTAATATTTTAATGATGATTATTTCCCTTCCACCTCAAAATGTGTTTTAATTAAAATGAAAGCTCAGTAATTTTAATAACTTGTGAGAGAGCTTTGTGCCACTTTCATTTCATATACACAGTTATTTAAAACATCTCTTCCATTGCAGGAGGCAAAAATTCTTTCATTCTATGCTAGGTTTCCATTTTCTTTGCATCCCCACTTGGAAAATCTTACAGCTAAAAGGAGATGAAACAACATCTAGCCACTGATATAGAAACATGAATTTTAAAGAGCCTTATGCAAGGATTTGGGAAGGTGTCGGTATCTCAGACACTAGCAATGGGTTCAAGAAAAAAAGAAGATGATTTAAGAGTCAACTACCAATTAAGGCAAAAGTAAGTCCTACAACGTACTTGCAGGTTGTGCTCATCTATCAAAAATTGCATTAAAACCTGTGCATTATCTACAGACACAGCACAGTGGTCTCCAATCTAACAGTCTGCTGGATAAATGTGACTAATAGAGATCTCGGTGTTAAGCCACCTTCCCCAGAGAAGACAGGTAGAAACCCTTCAGTAAGAGGCTGATTCATGCACTGAAGACCCATGTGTGGAATTTAAAAGGTAAATGGATGCAGAGCCAAGGCCCAGGGGATTCGATTTATGCAACAGACCAAGACTTTCTGGAAAGGAGCATCCTCTTTGTGCTCCAATACTCTTTTTGGCAAAACAAAACCTACCTCCTTCTTCTTTCAGGACCTAAAGCAGACGGAGATGTAAATAAATGATGTGGCATGGCAGTCTAAAATAAATGTTCTTAAGGACCACCTTAGAAGAAGAGGAGCAGAGCAAGACAGTCACATTAAATAGTGGAAGTGACCGTATGTCCCAGGACCTACGCTTGTCTCAGATACACCAGAGACATCTGCAGCACAAGGGACATCCCAGGGAGCTGCTTGCAGGCTGTCACCTGCCTACTTGTTTTAACTTGAAGAGAGTTCAGTGGATCAACCAGCTAGAAATTTGGCTTTCCTAGTTACAGCTAGCTCGGTATTCAAGCAGCTGCCGCCGCAAGGCACAACGGCCCAGCTGGAGAGCGGCCATCTCCCAAGAGGAGCACTTCTTGTCCTTCCTGCAGGACTATTGCAGCTTCCCTTCTGCGTCAGAGTCCAGTGAGGAATCCTGATGGGAGGAAGGACAGAAACTTTGCAGCAAAGGCCAAAGGAAATTTCTTCCTGTTTACAACCGCAGAAGTCTGGCTGTCCCCCTCAGTAACACACTGACTTCTCCCAGGCACCGAGCGTGTGTAGAGCAGGGACTAAATCTGCATTAAGCCCTTAGATGGCAAAAGTAGCACAATTGCCAGGTCACCAGAGAAATTTTATCTGTTCATGGTCAATTAAGCCAATTTAATTCCCAGCAACTCAGTGTATAATGTTTAGCTCTTGCTGCCACTTGTTTTGTCCCACTCACACTCAATCACTTATTTATCTCTGGTGCCAAAGTGCCACACCTGAGTCCTGATTTCTGGAGCGCAGCCACACGGGAAGAGCAGCCGGTTGGAATGTTGATCATTGCTTTTCTGTTTAGTGAGTAACAGGTTCACCTGAACCAGTAGCTTGGAGGGGAAATTGGCCACTGAAACTTCATCCTTCAGTCTGTCCAAATGCATTCCCTGCTGTTGTCTGAAATAACAAGTTAGATTACCACAATTTTCAGCTGCAAAATGATTTTTTTTCTTCCCCTCTGCCCTCAGCATTTATCGGCCTTGTGCATATGCCATTCAGGCAGGTGCAAATAACACCATTAAGTTTTCCTTTTTGCCTCTGAGGAGTTTTCATGCACCACTGATGTGTGTTGAAACATTTCTCTCTGGCTCTTTCCAGACACCAATTGAGTGTTTTTACCATTGGGCATATATAAAGAGTTGACATTTCTGGGAAGAGTCAGACCTTCTGCACATGCATAAATCCAGAAAGCCCAGGGCATCCTCAGCATGTCCTGATTATCACCAGCACAGACCGTCCCTGCAGCTCCTAAGCAGCCAGCCAAACCCCGTAGGACGATTCCCCAAAGCGCTTTTCTTACTAAAATAAAGCTTTGATCTATTCACAGGCAATGGACAGAGCTGAGATATCAGGATGGCCACTGGTTTAACTGGCACAATAACACGGCTGGGTTGCCAAACATCTGGATATCCACCCCTAACAGTAAAAAAAAAAAATCTAATTCCACTCCAACAGAATTTGCAGGAGAAAAAGGAGAATGTGTCCAGGGAAACCCAAATGTAGGAGTAGTTCTAGAGTAAAAAGGGTTTAGATTGTGAGGAGAGGGGTTAGGGTTTTCATAGGAAAATGAAGTTGTAAAAAAGCAGAAACTAGCAGTGGGTTTCAAGGACATATGTAGGCTTCTGGTTTCTGGCCCTCTTTACAGAGGTTCTGAGCACTTATAATTCATATTTAAGGCAAACAGCCTCAGATGTTCAGCTATGTTTAAGTCGCTCGAGTCTGTTGTGTCCCTTGAACCCCGAGACATTGCAACCTTTTAACTGTAACTTCCTGTGGCTCCTTTCCAGGACAGAAACATAAACATGTGAGGTCTGCCGACTCCCTATCTCCATTTAGACTCTGGGAACTTGATAAATGCAAAACATTTGCTTACCTTATAAGAAGAGGAAGTCATGCTCTTTATTGCAAAATTTGGATGGCAGAAGAAGAACTTGCTGCTGCAAACCAAGGAAAATAATGCTAGAAAACTGCATTTTCAGACAGATTGTGTGGATTATTTTTTATGATTTCTGACTGTTTTGACTTGGCAAAGCAGGAGTCTAACAAAACAAGTGATGAAGGCTCCTGGCATGTGACTTCTCAAATATTTAGCAAGTATTTGTAAGCTTTATTAAGTCAATATGACTCATTCATCTTGACTTGCTTACATGTATGTTTCATGTACAGTGCTACGTAGACCAATAGAAAGTGTTAGTCATTTGTTTTATTACCTCAGGGTTATATTTCAGCAAAACTATCTAGTTCTGATACTGTTTATTTTCAAAACAGCTCAGGGTGGATTTTGTAGGTCTGCAAAGCCGCTGGCCTTTCTCTTTCTTTTTTTTTTTTTTTTTTTTTTTTTTTGGCAGGGGAGACCTGGAAATGTGAATTAGTATCTCGGTTTTCAGCTTAAAATTGAAAGAATAAATTTCTTTCCCTTCTCTTTGGGGACCATGTTCTTGGAAATATAACTCTGGTAAAGGCAATTACTTTTGCCGATCGCTTTCACTGCTCTTTGTGCAAGGCCTGGTCTTTTGTAGCCAGGAAAAAGAATTATATATATATATGTATGTATGTATATATATAAAATAAGCATTTTATTTTTGGGAAAGCTTCCACATAAGGTCAGATCTAGAGAATACGGTGACATTGACAGTGGTACATGGAACTGTCGGTTTCCTGCAGGGATTGTGAGATTTTCAGCCTTTTCTCACCATCAGCACATCCATACATTAATATATTCTCTTCAGAGCCACTGGCTGCCCAGAAGACCTGCACCAGCATCCATTGGGTTTGCACAGATCACCCTGCAGCATGTGCTAGGGAAAAATATGTCCTGGACTGAAATATGGCCTTTCTCAGCCTAAAGTCAGACCGTAACTGTGCCATGTTGCTGTGCAGCCCCTGGAGTAGCAGTTCTGGCCATCCTGCTTCAACAACTTATCCACGATGTGAGTCCTCTGCTTATTGCCAATGGGACTTCTGAGCAGAAGGGAGGTCAACCAGCTACGGAGACGGTGGCGTGATCTAAGGAACTGCCCAATAGTTTGACCAAGGGATCTGATTGTGCTACTGAAACATTCCTCAATCACAGAGGTTGAAAAGCATTTGAGACATGAGCATTCAACGTATGACCTAGATCTAATGTAGTTTTGTTCATCTAGCCAGGCATTACTTTAAGCCAGTTCTGGAATTACTATATGAAGCCAGAAAACCACACAGCTAGGTCTTATTAAGAAAAAAAAAAAGAAAGAAAGAAAGAAAAAAAGAAAAAAAGAAAAAAAAAGAAAAAAAACTATTTTTCTGTGGAAAATTGTTGTTCCAACTAAAAGAAATTAATACACAATGTTTGACTTCTACTGAAAACTTTGTCCTTTCACTGGAAAAAGGAAAACCTAGGCACTGAAATATATCTGCTGAAAAGTGTAAATTTTATATACTAAATCCCTGCCAACAAGTTGCTCTTAATGGAAACTTTGTTTTCATCACATTTTCTGCAGAAAAATCTTGCCCAAAATTTTATCAGCTCCATACTTCCCTGATTTCCATTTGCAAAACTTATGCTACATTTCTTCATTTATGTCTCCATTGTACGAGCCGTCATTTTTATTACACTGTTATTCTTGTAGATCAACAGCACATCTTCCAGGAAAGAAAGTGAGGGAAAACTAACTGCTTTCAGTAGGCATGTCTTTTCAATCAGGAAATATCAGGAATAGGAGTGATTACACATGCTGAGAGGTCCTTGAACTGAAAAATATTACAGCGGTAGTATAAAAATATGCATACAAAAGCACAAATGTATAATCTCCATAGATTAACAAATAGACACACATCTATGTACAGATGCACACATGAATAACACATACATGTTTCAAGGTAAAAAAAAATGCAGATGGAAATAGATTTATGTTTCCTAGCCAAACTCACTTAATGGTATCCAAATGAACCCTGAGTACTACATAATATTGTATCTGTAATAGCAATCTACCTAATCTATTCTGGAACTCATAGGTTTCTGGCTGATGTCTCCGGGTACTCTAACGTTGCCAATTGTGCAGTAAATCTGCTGGGTCATATTACTAGACATATCATACCATTCACAGTACAAATGAGCCATCCGTTAACAGCAAACACCAATACATATGATTTGTAAAAAAAAAAAAAAAAAGACAATAATAAGCAGGACTGCCCTATCTTCTTACAGCCTTATGAGTTGAAAAATGAGTTATAATGCAGAACACCTGGACAACATAATGGAAGTCCTGGAAAGCAGTAATGGCTCAAAAAAGCTGGCTCACTAGCATTACATAACACTGCATCCACCATCCTGGAAGCAGTCATGCCCAAAACAGCTCAAAGCGGACAAGATTCTTGCCTAAGTGTATTTTTCAGATGACAAAGGAGAACTAATACGGTTCAGTGCTTAAATTGCTTTGGAGAAAACCTTACTAGAATGACCTTCCAAATTCAGACTGGCACAGGGCAGAGAATCACACATTTTTAAGACCATAGCAAATGTTGCATTAATGAGGGCTGATCTTCAAGTCTTAGCAGAGCCTGAAGAAGCACTGCTTATAATTCCTGCACCAAGCTCAATAACATGTGGCTCAACCAAAGCATGTAGGTCTCAAAGCTATGTAGGCATGACTTGAAGACATGGCCTGTAAAGAGAGGAGATGCTTTTTCATTAAATCAAATATTTTTGGGGGGAAAAAAAGGTAAGTTGAGAGGCACAAAAGCCCTTGTAGAAGCAGCCAACATCAAGTCAAACCCAGGCTGAGAACAACCTCTCAGAGAAAGATGGATTTCTGTTAGTCTTCCAGTAAATTGGAGCGCAAAAGGGTGATCAGTACTTGAGGATCTGAGAAGGGTGATCAGGTTTTTACTCAGTAGGACAAAGAGGAACCGGTCATTACCAAGCTGGAAATGTTGAGGGTTAACTGGAGGCGGGGGTCATGTGAGGAAAATTGCAATGTACCATAAAACTCGACTTCCAGTGATGGAATCTTTATTGTGGATGGAGCCTTTCCCTTGGGAAACTGTTCCATTAGTAACTTTGCAATGTTTAAAAGTTTACCTCTTATTTCCAGTTTTGATTCTTCCAGCTTTGGCTTCAAGCCATTATGCTAGCCTTAAACTGATTTTCAGTTGGGATATTTAAGGACTGATAGCGCAACCCAGAATTTCACTTCCACTTGTGAGTCTTTCCCTCCAGTAACGGGTCTTTCCCCCAATTTTTTAGCGAGTATCTTCTTTGGTATCAGAAAAAGGAGTCATCTCTGATTTCCCTGATTGGAGGTCAAATTTAAACAGTGTTTAAAAATGCTTAGAAAACATGCATAGAACGTCTAGAGAGCTCCTAAGGAAATCTCTAACATTCTCCAGTGCACACAAAAGAAAACCTCGTTCTTGGGGGCTTCTAACATAAAAGTGCTGCTGTATTAAAAAGTAATATCTCAATTTGAGTGGTAACTCTTATAAATACCTTCAAAAAAGCCTCTCAAAAGCAACAAGCAAATCAGATTCAACCTACAAATGGAGTTATGGGGGGGGGGGTCACGCTATGGTAAATAATAGCAGTATTCTGTCCCTTATCTATATCGCGCCTTGCTCAGCCGTAGGTCTTTGCAAGGCCTTTTCATAACACTACCGGTTGCCCTGAAAAAAAATGGGATTAACATGGAAGACACACATTGCAAATTGGATTAGACTTCAAAGTGGTGTTGCCGAGGAGAACTTTTAAAAGGCTTTAAACAAAAACGAATTGCAGTGATATAGGTTCTACGCCTTTGAATGCTGGGGAAATTTTCCGTTTTCCCATGTTTTCTGCACTGTGTGGGCAGCCCTTCCCCGGTAACCGCCAGGAAAGCACGCATCAGAGGCCTGTCCTTCAAAGGGCAAATGCTAAATGGGCTTCACAGAAAACCAGTCCATGGAGAGGAAAAATGTCAAACCTTTGTAGAAACCAGTCCCAGGGCGCCCCTATGGTGTGGGGTACCCGAATGGCACCCTGCATCAAGCAGACATTTTCCCTCAGCCCATCTCTGCCGCCATGAAGCAGCTTGTTTCTACATGGGGAAAAGGTGAACTGCCCTGGGGATGTAGGGAGGGACCAGGGCCATGGTGGCCAGGCAAGGCCGGGCCATGGCAGCTGCTGGTTATGATGGTGACAGGGCCTGGGCCTGGTCAGCCAGACAAGGATGGTGACAAGGCCAGGCCATGGCAGCCTCAGAGCCTCCGTTTTCCTCCACTGAGCGATACGTGAGGGCAAAGGGAGCACATCTGACCCACGCCAGCAAAGGGTGGTTCCCCAGGCGCTACGGAATGGCTCCCAGGGACCTGCATAGGTGACAGTGTGAGGAACTGCAGCTCCAACAACACATTGGGGCAAAACTGAGGAGAAAGGGGTGAGTTCCATGCTGGCCGGTGCCCAGTGGTTAGTGTCAGCTCCAACACGGCTGTGTTAGCTGGATGACACCATGCTTATTATTGTGCCACTGCATGAGAGGGAAGGCCCACCTAGGGTTTATCATTGTGGAATAAAACCAGGGAAACCGCCTTCATCACCAGTGTTTTCCCCATGAACATCAGCAGAGGGCTGCTGAGCTTTTAAAGCTACCAACCAGACCCTGCCCTGCTACACAGTCCGGCTTTGGAGGACCATATACAAGCCAGAAAGATGCATTGACACACCCGCCATTTTGGTACTACATGGTACCAAATTGAATGAGATGTGGTTGTGGCAGCTTCAAACTCCCGGGCTTGGGTCTTTGAATGTTTTGGGTTTTTTTTTCCCCTTTCCATCTATTTTTACGACACCTTTCTTCAGAGTGAGAGACATCTGTAGGATATTGAGCTGATTTGTCTTGCTGCAGGAGAGGTTGGAGGACCAGCTGGTTATGGAGTATTGGGTTGTGCCTCAGGGCCCATGAAGTGCATGGTGGAAGCACCAAGTATCACGATGATACAGGCCTTAACCTATCGTGGATTTTCCGTTGGGAAGAGTAAATACAGAGGGTAAAATGTCATTGTTTTTGTAGAACATAATAGCCCTACTTCTTCTCTTGAGAAGCCTGGGAACTCCAAACAAATTTGGGGGAGCAATTTTATTAAATGAAAATATTCTCATGTTAGGAGCTAATTTATCTCTTTGCAGACCAGCCTTGTAGAGAGTCAGTTTAACAAATCACCCTCCCAGGAGCTGGAAAGGCATTAGAGGAGCTCACAGTAATCCTTCTAATCACACTCTAACTCAGTTTCCCATTTTGTTAATCACTGGCCAACAAATCCTGGTTTCCAAATTCATTAGCAGACTTCACTTACTGCTGTCCCTCCTCTGTCCCTTTGGTTTCACATGTCGCATGTCCCCCAGGCCTCCATATCCTACAGGCTGCGCATCTTCGGTGCTCGAGCACTCCCAACTTTTGAATATAGGTCAACTAGATGTATGAATATAGGTCAACTATATATATAACTAGGGTACCGCTGCACATAAGGATTAGTGCCGATGAAGAAGCAGAACAGAATGAGTGCTGGTGGCCAGCTTCGCTCCTGTGGGGAGCTTTAAAATCCAGTCTGGGCTCCAGAAGATCTCTGCCAGTGGAAACTGCCCAGGCGCAACACTTCATCATTTCATCATTGTATCTCCTGGCTGGGCTTGCCCCACCCGACTTTATTATTAGGCAAAATTTTACAATTGGAAGCTCAGATCAATTTTTCACAATCTGCAAATTAAAACAAAAAAAAAATGCGGCTTGAATTTTCTCCAAACTTCTCCTGACCCTTCTCCCTTCCCTTCAGAATAGATCTGGCAATTTTCAGGCCTAATGAATTTTCCAAGTCCTAGTAAAAGGGGAAGCTGCCTGCAGACCTGCTTGCAAGCTTCCAAGCCTGCTGGCTGCTCAAAGCTCAGCTGGGCTTTCCACTCTGGTGCCTCTTTGTGGTATGTGCAGGAGAGGTCTCAGCTTCTCCCAGACTTCCATTTCCCTCCATCCTCTCTTCTGATTATGCAAAAAAGAAGGATTAGAAGCAGAGTTTGGCCGAAGAGCAATGACATCTGTTTTAGTGCCAGGTGACTGCCATTTTTTTGTGAATTTTGTGACAAGAACATTACTGAAGAGCACAAGCAGATGAGAAACATGTCCCACCTCCATCCTCAGGAATCCTACTCTAAGACCATGGAAGCTGCGAAAAATCCATTTTCTGCGGCTTCTTCAGAAGGCAGGATTTATTTTATAAGAACTCTCAACTATTTTATCAGCTGTTTCAGATCAAATATCCGTTCTTATCAAGAGGAATAGTGGCTATTTCTTAGTTTCCTCCCCAACCCTCTGGAATTATACTCGTAAGAAACAAAATAACAGCAGTCATTGTTAACTAGCCTTAGCCCATATGTCTGCGTTTGTCCTACAAAAGCCATGAAATAGCACCCTTTGCTATTCTTTTGGTGTCTGGACGTTACAGTGCATTATGCTCAAGCAGCATATACAAGCATTAACCTAGAAACAGGTCAAAACACCATGACAGCAAGACTCAGGGGGATTTTCTGCCTGGAAACACAAAGTCCCCAACTGCATGGGCTTGTGGCGCAGCTGCATTGTCATACTCAAGCACAGGGACTGGTGGGGATTGCATATTTTACCTGGGGATCTAGGTTTTCTTAAGTAACCAGTATGATTTGGCTTCCTGTTGAGTTTGTTCCATTAGCAGATAGCCTTCAGTTGGTCCTTTGAATTACGGTGATGTGATCTGCCTCAGGGCTGAGCATCCTGAAACTCCCGCAGATGCATTGCCAGGAGGAAAATGGAAGGGATAGTCTTGAAGAGATGATTTTCCCTCACCACACCGAAAAGTCAGACACTGTCACAGTCATACCAACTCCTTCACTGTGTTTAATTTGCACAGAATCTCGTAACAACGTGATACCAGTAACAGCCCAGATCTCCTCACCAGACTTGGCTTCTTCCCAGAACTCTGCAAAGTAGGTTCTACTTACTATCTAGGAATCACGTTTATGTTATTTTTCCAAAAACATCTGCATGCCTTCTTCTGTAACTGATCCGGTCTCTTCCTCTCTATGCACCCAGACATGTCTTTAGAAAGTCTGTGTTCTATTGAGGAGTTGCCACTATTAGAAAACTGCCCTTGACCATCCCTTCTTTTGGGATGCTGAAGTTTGTGGAGTTGGTGTCACTTGTCCCTTAGTTTCTTCACTACCATCTGTTGCACCCACAGCCCCCACCATATCACATGAACTGCAGACTCTGCACCAGAGGAATTACGTGGAGCTTGAGGCAGCCATGATTTATATTGCAATACAAATTGTATCGTAAGTTATGCTCCTCTCAAAGGCGAGGGATGCTGACAAGACCACCTGTCACCCAGATTCCTCCCTTCTCCCCAGACCAGTTTCTCTCAAGGTTGAATAGGGGCCAACATGGTTTAGGATTCAGGTCACGGGACTCTGCAAGCAGAAAGCATTGGGCACGGTCGCTTGAACAAGTTTTCAAGGTGGTGTTTTAATGGTGCTTAGTACACAGAAATGGAGGAATTTAAACCAAAATTTGTCGAGGCAGAGTAAATAATAATGGTTAGAGCTGTCTTGGTTCTCAACGACTTGGTAAGAAGACCTTGGTAAGAACAGAAAAAGTAATATCAAATACCATGCTAACAAAAGCTGAGACAGATTACCTCTTCAGTGAAATGGCTTTCCTTTCTTGAACTCTTTTTTTCTTCCGTGCTAACACGTATGTATTAGCAAAGTCAAGGCCAGCTTAACAAAGATCTTTCCAGAGTGTGGGTCATTCATCCTCACACTTAGTATCAGTGTCCAAGATTTGCAAGTTTTGATGTTTTGTTCATGCCTCTACCAGTGACCAGTTCAAATTAATAACATAGAGATCAACAATAGTCAACCATGCAGCCGAGTTAAGTGTTCTTTTTCAGTGGATTATCTTCTCTCCTTTTCCCTATTACATCATGGGAATGTTTAGTTCCCATGAGGCTGTTGATGATGACAAATTTGTTTGGCTGTTTTTTTTCCCCTGGAACTTTTTGCGTGGGTAGAATCTGAGAATCCTTTTTTTTTCCTGTCATAACTGGTCATTTGAAGTGACTCTGCTTCCAGAACCCGCCACGGTTATTGCATGTGCCAAAGGGAGCTATTTAGTGTTGCTCAGTATGGTTGGTGGAGCCTGTCCTAAATTCTCTGGGCTTTGCAGAGCATGCACATACCTTTCTGTCTTCTCTGTGGCACCTAGTCTACAGACATGACAACGTAGCTGAGGTGAGACATACTGTTAACAACTGCACTCAGGCAGGCTGAATCTTGGACTTCGATACCTGCCAATGTCCTTTGGACTCCCTCCCTTCGGAACATACCTGTTGTTGCGACAAAGGCTCATATCTTTGAGAGGAACCATAGGGAAAGGTGTGCCGTATTTGTTCAAAAATTAATTATTGATGTCATTCAAACTCCTCAGCCTTGAAGGTGTGAAGGGGAAACATTAAACCTGTGCAAAGGTCAGCTTTACCAGGACCTGCCTATTCAACGAAAGACCTAAGGCAGAATGATGAATTGCCAATGAGTTCCTGTGTGTTCAAGCAAACGACAAACTATTAACCTGTAAAACTGAACAGCGCAAAAGGAATTCAGTTTTGGGACAGAGAAGTATCTACATGGGAGGTTTTATGAGTTGCAGGTCAAATCTGTTAATTCCTTCCTCTACATTTTAATCTTAGCCTCTCTAGCTGAGCACACAATACCCACGTCCTCAAGGGATAAACAAGACCATGTAAAAGAAGGTGGAAGACACTGAGAGGAAAAGCATGGCCCATCAGCTATACACAACAGGGAAAAGCAGAGGACGCTTTTGCCAGACTGAGTTTTGTTTTAGTTAAATATCCAAATTCCTGTGTGCAGAACAAGTAAATGCTGCCAGTATATGGGTAGAAGAAAACGCAAATGGACCTTCCATCACTGGAAATTGGCATCTATCAATGTGGAACCATTTGTTTTAGCGGGGCAGTAAAATTTGTTTATTATTCCCTTGTTTTAGAAACAGGCCACTTATGAAACAGGAAATCGCCTGTGGTCAAATCTTTCATTGAGCTATGCTTAAAGATCAAGTGTAACTAAGCCCAGTAAGTTACACAACCACTTGATGATATGGACAGAATAGCAAATAAATAAAAATGGAAGTTTTGGAAATCGTGTATTTCAAAAGACCTGACACCAGCACTCTCTCTCCCCTAGCCAATGAGGGTTCACAGTCTCCCCCAATTATAGGGATGAAGATTATTTCATCAATCTGTTCTCTCAACTTCAGAATTGGAGTGCTGAAATATTTATGCTTGTTATCAGAAGGCTCCGAGCTCAGACACAGCCAGCTGCCACGCTTGCTTGTGATCTATAGTCCCAGCTAGCAGAGAGTTTTTAATTTAAGATTCTACAGCCTCAGGGCTTCCGCACGTATTTGGATATGAGCAGGCCCTCACTCACTTAGCAAGTTCAGAACCTAAAACAGACTAGACTTTTTATTATTATTATTATTTAGGTCCTTAAACGTTGTTCCCTCTATTTGCTTTCCTTAGTAATCCACAAGTGTCGAACATCTGGGACTCATCATCAGTTTTCAGATGACTATGAAGAGTCTCATATCTTGAGCAAGCCCAGCAAAGCCCAGTATTCTGCACAACATTCAGTTAATAGATTATAGAAAAATAGCTCAACAGATGGTCTCCTGAGTCTCTGGACATCCAGCTTCATATGGACAATGTCCACTTGATCTGGGTAGCAAGTCATATCAATCACTACAAGGTTTTGGTGTGCAACTGTCTACACTAATTTGACCTAGGACATAAGATTACAGTAAGGCATTCTAAAAAGCTAGGAAGCATTTAATTTCCAAGCTAAAAATAAATTTGCAAGATACTTCTTGGAAATATGCATATATTTTAAAAATAAACCATACCAAAAAAGGAAACAAAGCAAAAGCCTTGGCTAGTGTATTGTGCCAGTTCCAGTTCAAAATGAATTCAGACCTATGACTTTGGTTATGTCTGTACTGAATCTTGAGGTCTGCCAAGAGGCCAATGTTAGGCAAAACGCCCTGTGTGTCCGAAAATGGAATCTGCAAGCACAGCTTTACACATGGCTACAGAGCAACTCTCTTCATCCTTCCCCAGGTTATGCAAATTCTCTTGTTTTTTTCCCCAGATTACGCAGAGACCTTGGGCTTCTAGCAGTCCTAGTTGTGCCTGGTCCAGCTGCGTGGACACAACTCCTCAGCACAGCCCTTGAAGACGCTCTCTGTGTCCAGTTGTGGAACAGGACCTCTAGGAGGCAAGGATGCTAATGAAAAAAACAAAGCCTGTGGGATTTGGAAGGGAGCTGAGGATATTCACCTATCTTTTTAACAAAGTCCAGAGCTATAAAGAGCAAGAGATGTTCAATTTTCATTAGGGTCTGCAGACTTGGCCTGCCTGAGGACTGAAATAACTTCCTATATTGCAGCTAGATGTATACAGACATGGCTTTACTACATAGACCCATGCTTGTATTTCCCACGTTCAGCTGGTTGTGAAGATTGTTCCGATCAGCTTTGTACTGCTGTAGCAGTAAACAGCAGACGTGTTTCTGCAGATGCCAGCCCACCTGAATAATGCAACTTCAGGTTTAACACGAGTAAGTCATTTGAGTCAAGTTATTCACATGTGGTTTTGCAGACTTAGTTCTTTGCTGGAGCAGCTAAGTCTCAGGAGTGAAGTGCTGACACCCGTACTAGAAAGATAATTCAGCTGGCTACAAACATCACTGACTCTATTTGCATCTGTCATCACAAATATATTTCGGTTTTAGATGGAGGAGAAAAGAAAACAAACACAATATTTTCTGGTTAAACAGAAACAGAGTATGGTATCACTGAGACTTTCTAATGGAGAGTTTATTTAATTTATTCTTCTGTACACACAGCTAGTTTGCTAGGATATTATAACTCAACTCATTTCTCTGGTGACCCGTGGCAACCTCTGGATCAAAAGGATTACTCGTGACTCATAACTTACCTTGGCTAAATATAAATATAGGGCTTTAGGTTAAGTAATCTAGGCCTTAATCAATAAAACATTTAAAGTGACAGTACAAGGAGGGATTTCAAAAGTTGTACTATTATAGTGTTAACTCCTAATGCCTGAGTTTCTGGTTCTGGGGCTGTCCTTTCCTGATTTTAACATGAATAGCCCACACCTCGGATTTGCTGTGCATTTTGTGCATGCAAGTACAGCTGCATGCGTTTGAATGTTCTCCTGTTCCTTAGCAGATATATGTGCAGTTTTCCCCACAGGAAATCCAAGCAATTGCCCCTGTGTGGAGTACCACAATTAGGTGACCATAATTGCATACTTAATGAGCTTGTATATGTTTTGAGTGCCAGTTTCTCAGATGTGGCCACCTAAATGGATATCTAAATCTCACTTTTGGGTGGTGAGGTTGAGGAAAAATGAATGAAAGTCTTATTTCATATATTTAAATGGACCACTTAAATGCCCAATACTTATTTAAGTGCCTGTGTTTTAATATCAGATCTTATGTGCAAATCAACCAGCCCTGTCAACTGGAGTTGGCAACAGGACATTGGGAAAACACAAGTCAAATAAAATATGACTCATTTAAAAGAAGTCAGGAAGCTTTCCAAATAACTACAAGGATGTAAACATCATGAAATTGTTTCCCCTCAATCTGGGGATCCTACGGGGTCATTCCTGCTTATAGCCTGAAGCGCTGGTTGAGGGAAGGGGATGAACTTTACCTGTCCATGCTATGAGTGAAACTGCGCATGGAGCTGAGCAGGAGGCTGCGCACAGGACAGGGCTCCACGTTCCCTCAGTAGTGGGATTTCTACAGCCCACATCCCTCCTCCTACAGGGGTGTTTTTCTGGTGAATTCCCTGGTGCTCCTTGCAGCCTTCTGGAAGGGAAGCCGCTACCACTCGGCACAGCTCCCGAGGGCAGTGAGCTTCACACCATGACAGCTAGTCCCAGATTTCCCGTGTTGTCTTGTGTACAGAGCACAGCTTCGCTAGCCGGAGCCAAGGAATGAAACGGAGCCTGGTGCAACTCCACTAATATCCGTTTTAATAGAGACCCTTGACAGATGTGACAAGGGGCAGGTCCCCATCATCCAATCCGAGAGTAATTTCCGAGGGTATAGGCGCTGACAGAGTAGACTAGATATGAAGTGAAATGATCTTCTGACTGGGTAGGATCTTACAAAATTGATCAGAAGTTGGATCTATCTGTAATTATTTTAGCATTATTGACTAGCTGACACTTTACAAGAGAATATAGACTATGGTGGCCACTGATTTCAGAAGAGAGAGCCTGGAGTACCACACTTTTCCCAGAGCTTATACCATTCATTTTATGAATAAGCACAACTCGGATATTAAATAGCTACAATTTTTCCTTTCTGAGAGAAAGAGCTAAATTTGTATCTGGCTTTTATTCTTGCCCAGGGTAATGGAAAAGAGCAGATTAATTGCAGCCTTAAAAACCCTTCCCTGAGTGCTTCAATTTGAATTATTTTATATAATTCATAGAGAAGGTGACATGATTTACATCAATATATACAGTTAAATTGTTCTATATTGTAAACCATTAGCAAAGAGGGATGAAAGGCTTATGAAGAGGAGTGGAGGGACTACAATGTTATGACAGAATGAAAAATTTCTGGACATGAAAGAAGACATTGCATTGTTTCCATTGGAAGATAGTTGTGAATGTTTCCTACAGCAACTATAAGATCTTTGCCCTGGGCACTGGAGACTATTCGTTGTTTATTTCTGTTGTATACCAGAAACTTTTGTACAGAAGAGCAGGGCAGATTGTACTTCAACACCTAAAGCATGGAAGGGTTCCTCTGCACATGGCAGAAGGATGTAACTTGCAGTTGATCAAAATTATCCCATGTTCTTCGCTCATCTGAATCCTCAGCAGTGCAAGATGGACAATTCTCACAGCATGGGCTGTGGACAATCTGGAGATCTGAGGCCCAGTCACCCCTTGTATCCATTGTCAAATAAAGAAGCATGTCCTCAATGTCTGCAAGTTGGATCTCAAAGCCAGAGCTGCTGGCCTATAAATCATAGAATCACAGAATGCTGAAGGTTGGAAGGGACCTCTAGGGATCATCTAGTCCATCCCCCTGCACACACAGGGTCGCCTAGAGCACGTGGCACAGGACTGCGTCCAAGCGGGTTTGGAAGATCTCCAGAGAAGGAGACTCCACAACCTCTCTGGGCAGCCTGTTCCAGCGCCCTGGCACCCCCACTGTTAAAAAATTTTTCCTTAAGTTCCTGTGAAATTTTTGGTACTTCAGTTTGTGGCCATTACCTCTAGTTCTGTCGGTGGCCACCAGTGAAAAGAAGCCAGCACCATCCTCCTCACTGCCTCCCTTGAGGTACTTATAGACACTAGTCCCCTGAGTTCACGGAGTGAGAGCAAAGTCCTCTTCGTCCCTCCAAGCAGGAGCTTGGGAGCATGATCCTGCACAGACTGGGCTATAAAGGCCAGGAGCTACAGGCAGTCTCCCCAGCTCCCAGTGGGAGACTTTGGTGCTGGAGGCTCCCATAGGACAGTGTGGGTGGAGGAAGGACACAATGAACACAGTGACTGGTCTGTTTTGAAAAACAGAATTATCCTTCCCTGACGGAAAAGGATGGGAGATAACATTGGGGAGGGATCTGGACAGTGACTCTTCGCTGCCACAAACAACTTTGTCCTCCTCTTCAGCATCTAGTTTTGTGGTCTGCTACAACCTCTAAGGAAAGGAACAGTTTCTAACCTGATAAAGGGCTCTCATAGCTTCCACATCTTGCTAATGGCTTCCATCTTACATTTTTGTTCATATATAATCCCACAAACAGGACTTCTCAGATGAACGTAGGCTGGAGAAGTGAGATGTTAGGAGAGAACAGGGTTTGTACAGAATTAAGCCAGTGTTAAAGACTCACCTGAAGTTACAAATCTATAATCTTACTGAAAGGTCCTCAGCAAAACTGTCAAAGCAAACAGCAAAATATCCTCCAAGCAGAAAATGTTTCTGTCTTCTGATAGATCCTGAGTTCTGAGAACTCTTCTCAAATGATGGGAAAAAAACCTGCTTACAAACAGTGAAAGGACATGTAGTGAAAATGGAAATTAAGATAGGAATCCTCACAACAGCAGGCCAGAAGCAATCTGTGTATATACGTGTGCTGCATGAGGACTTTTTGTTCTTGTTTTCTTTCTGATGCTGAAGGAGCCTGAGGAAAAAGAGTCAACTCATTTTTTAATCACTCTTGCAACTGAGTTTCTTGAGACACATTCTTGTTTTATAAAACTTGCTTATTTTTTCCCCTAGAGAACCAGGTAACTTTCCTTCCTAATCTCCTAACAATCTGAAATAAGGTCTTTAGTAGTTGTGCTTGTTGTGAAACAGCTTTTGGGAGATAACTCCTAGTCCCCCTTAACCACACTTCAAATAATCTTTGTATGACTGCGATGCAAACCCATAATCTCTCAAAGCAAGTTTATAACCATTTTAACAACCAAGACTTATGGAGGTTATTGCAGGATGGGCAAGGAGAGAGGGGTGAAGAACTGACCAAGGAAGCACAGTTCAGTTTGTCTTCCAAACATCTCCATATCTCTTACAGCTTTACAAGGATGAAGTGACTGGTGAACAAACAAGGAGGCCTAATCTCAAATAAAGAAAGGTGGTCCCATTCTGACCAGCAGCCTTCTCCAGGAAGGTCAGTTAAGAACATACTTGTTTCTTCATAGCAGGCAGATGCTTGAGTTTTACAGGACGCAAAACCTTCAAACAGAAATGAAACTTAGCCCTAGGGTAATGAATTTTCCAAGCTGTGAGGTCTAAATGCACACACTTAGCAGCTGCATGGTGTCCTTGGGGACATCAACGGTGAGTTAAAGACTCATGTTTGAACACTAGAGAAAAGATTGCATGAGACAGTTCCTTAGACAAAGTTTGCCTCTGTTTACCCTCTCTGGCACTGCCTTTTGGTAAAAGAAACACCACACATACCAGGGGCAGGGTACAGGTTGGGATTTAAAACTAAGATAGTTTCAGCTGCTCTTAAAAGGAGTCTCCCAAGAACACAGCGAAACACACAGGGGCAAAACTTCTTCTAGAAGAGGATAAAAGCCTCCAAATATTATTTTTGACTCTTTTCCGTTTACTCAATTGCTTTTAATTAAGCCTTACTTGACTAGGGAATCAGCCAAATGTGCACAACAAAAAAGAGAGAAACCCAACCCCTCCAAAACTTTGCTTGATGGTTGAGTTTTCACAGCTCTAAAACACAATATTCCTCCATGGGGGCACAATACTTCTGTCTAAACCTGCTTGGGGGGATTTATTATCCCTGTGTGCAAGTCTTTGAAACCATGATTTTAACGGTAATAATTTCTAAGTAGTGAAATTCATGAGAGTCTGTAATATAATGCCAAGTCTATCCTATTAGGGTTTTAATTGGAATATACACTTTATGTGTTATTAGAGAAATGTTATTGTCCTTCTTATGCTTAATACTATATGAATAGCTAAAGCCCTTTAATGACCATGTAATTTATTGTCCCTATAGTTATGGCATTAAGCTACAAGTCATCTAATACTTGCAAACATTGTAAACTCCAATTACAGCTACACCAGTGATCCTTCTGTCAACTGAGCTAAAAATGACTGAATGATAAGGTTAAGCACCAAGGCACGTAACACGGTTATCTGGAGCTCAGCACCTGTACTACAGAGAAATGTCCAATAAACTATAGTTAAATAGTTTTACTTTGTTATCAGATGTAAGTATAGCAAATACAACCGACTTCCAGAATGTTGTTGATCACTATGATTCCATCAATCTTTTATGCATTTGTCAGCTTTATCCTAATTTACTGCTAACAGTCAATCACTGATTCTCAAGAAACTAGGAGCTTTCACAGGCACCGGGGTAGATTCTGCCTACCCTTATAGAAATTTTGTAGTTTCATGAAAATAAATTTCTGCAACTTCTTTGCAAAGTTTTTTCCAAACATCCACAACTATTTGAGAAAGTACCAAATTAGATGACTAAAAAATTCAGGCAATTTGGGAACAGAATAGACATATTTTTGGCTTGTAAGTAACTAATTTACCATTTGGTGGTATCTACAAAGCAAGGCAACCTCCAACAAGCACCGTAAACTGCCAAAGAATACGCCAGTGTAATGAATATCTTATCTGCCCATCTCAGCCAAGGAATTAAATGTTCAGTCAGCGCAGTGATTTGCATCCTTTTCTGTTCCACTGATAAATAAGACTGAAGTCAGTGAAAACCTTCCTGGTAGATAACCCCAGATCTGTCAAATACAACCAAAGGGACTAGGGCAGACAGTCATGCTTGGTACTGGACCATCCAGGTACCTGGGCTGGAGGCATTTCTAATGAAACTATAAATGAAGCATAAACCCACAGTCCAACCTGGCGACTTTCTGCCTCTATGTTGTAAGACCTTTTCAGAATGTTTTATTTTAAATATGTCTGAGATGAACCATTAGGTAGAGGGGGACTCTAGCCATAGTATCAAGTTTCATTTCCCTTTTCAAGATGGGACGTATGTGAGAACTGTCAGAGTTCACTGAAAATACCATATTTATCTCTGAAGTTACCCATACTGTCTGATTTGCTATTTATCAAGTGTTCTACAATACCATAGAATACAAAAAATACCATAAAAGAAGCATGCTGTTTTGTTTCATTTTATTTACTATAAAATGGTATAGTAAATAGAGACTATGTATGCTGTGTGTTACATATATTTTTCTTTCTTTTCCCCTGCAAGTTGTAATGTGTATTTTCTGGACAGTTTTAAGCTGCCTAATAGCTACAGAGAATCCCAGAACTACTTTCACCGAGAATATTACAGTGATGGCAGAAATTGTCTTCTGATGATCTGTGTTGCCTGTGTAGATCCCCTGGCCAACTGTTCCTTTCAGAAAAATACGTGGAGAAAATTAAATGCCTAAAATAGATAAACCACCTTTTCTCACTCATTATTTGTGATTACTCACTTAAATCACCAAATGTTTCTGCTGCCCAAAGAGATGGGCTAAAACTTTATTAAAGAGGAAGACGACAAATTATGCATTTCAACTACACATTTTTAAAAGGAATAATCACTCAAGTTACGTTTCATGACACGTGTGAGATTTGTGTGGATTCATACATTTCCCATGACCATCCAAATCTTCATGAAGAATTAATAACATGGTTCTGCCCTTAGCAAGTTCCATTCATTCTTATTTGTATCTGGCTATAATCAGCACCGAGACCCCAAATATTGGACGACTGCATCTGATTCTTGAGTTCTTTTCTTTTTGTTTATGTCAAAGCAAATTAGCTGGAAGGAGCCTGACGAGGAAATTGAGCAAACTGTGGAAGGTCAGGGGGGCATTTTGCTGAAATGTAATATAATAAGTACAATTTAAACAACGACAAATCCCATTCACCTCTTTTGTTTTCTTGAAATGTTTAAAATTATTTCTAACCTTCTTTTTAATAAATAAAATTGTTCTATTAGTTTGTCGTACATTTGGATTTCATTAATTTCCGAACATTTTCCATGCGTCTAAAATTAAACAGATGTCATCAGGCTCATTTAGACCTCAAATAACCCTTGCAATAGAACCAATTATTCAAGGGTCAGTTGGAAGTTGGAATTTTATAATAAAGAAATGTTTAAAAGTTAAAGAAAAGAAGAACCAATGCCAATTCTTTGTCTGTACAAGTGTTAGTTCAAAACCTGGATATCTGTCTTATTGTTAGGGAAAGGGTGGAGCCGAAGAGTGAAAGTTTGGGAAGGCTCCTCCGTTCCCTGAATGCACTGATTGTTCCCTTTCCAATGGGGATTAGACAAGAAATCTTTCTTCCAGCTTTCTAGCTCTGTCGTGGGGATGGATTAGAGGAGCAGAAGGACGAAGGTTTGATTTTGTTCTGAGAGTTGGTCGTGTTGGTCAAAAGAGTTTTCCAAACATCATGATCAAGCTGGGAAAGTCTAAGGAAATACAGTGAAATAGGGGAGAAATTGAAATCCGGGAGTCCTGACTGCAATCCCATATTCTAAACAACGCTTCCACCTACTGTAAGAACGAAGGGGTTTAATTTTTCCTTGTAAGCACAAATGATCGCTTGTTGGGGAAGTTTCGAGCAGTGAAAGAGAGGTTTCACCACTACCAGCCTCTCTGAAGTTTCCATCCCTTCAGCAAGGACCCAGTTCCATGATCTCCTGCTTGGCACAAGTGGGGAGGATAAAATATGACACAGGAAAGCAGGGGGAGAAGGAAGAGGCTAAGATGTGCAGTCAAGGACAGGTTGGAGACTGGCTGCAGAACGTGGTACTGCGGCGCTCCCGAGGAGGGCAATGACAAGCCAGCCCCAGTTTCTTGGAAAGAATAAATGGCTTCTGTGAAAAGGAGGCTTAAAAACATCATAGAAAGCCAGCTGCTTTCCCCTTTTCCTCACCTTGCCAAAGAAGGAACCAAGTTCCCAGCTGTGTAAGCCTCTCCAGATTTACAGGGGTGTGTCTGAGATCAGACACTAAAAATCCAACCATTGTGATTCCTTACTGAAAATTAGGAGCTGGGTTTTACTTTGCTGAGCAGGAGGGAAAATGAAAATTGCTTTTCCTTTGTAACCTGAGAGGCTTAGCTGAGTTCTGCTGCTAGACTGCAGAGACCTGCAGTGGCCCCTGCCCTAAACTATACCATCCTACTTAGCTGCTGAATGGAGCCCTAGGAAAATGAATAATGTATTGTACAAAAACTATATTACCATGACTTTAAAATCTCACAGTTAGGAGATAAGGATGTCTCTGAAATACCATCAAGCACAATGAAGAAGGAATAGAGGGCTAACATCTGAAAAGAAATTTAATAATTGCCCTCCGAAAATCACTACTTTGCGCTTTTCTTTCTTTTTTTTCTCTTTTTTCTTTTTTCCTCCTTTCTGTCTTTCTTTTTTGCTGACACTGTAGCTGTCACTCTCATGTGTCCTACCATCAACTTTCTACAAATTATAATAGATGATTTATGAAAACACCTCTTATCCCCTTGACCCAGCTTGTCTGCTCTAGCCTCCTCCACACTGCATGCAGTGTGCTCCAGTGGTCTTGCTTAGTTGACAAAACGTGCTGACTTGTTACTTTGGGACTCAAGTTGATAGTTCATGTCATGATAGAGAGAAATATGTGACAGACTTGGTGTAATAGTGATTAGCACTGAGTAGGAGAAGGCCATTGAACAACACGGGCTGTTTAAAGCACAGCTGGGAAAGGCAAAAGTGCTGCAGTTTGAAGGTCCTTGCAGAGCAATCTGAGGGTTGTAGCATCCACCCAACTGAGCTATCAAGGGAATGAAATCCCTAAATGACAAGGAGTGACTGAATGTGCTGAGGAATGCAGCTCACAGGGAGCTCTCCAAGCAGCCACATCTCTGCAGAAACCCTCAGCCAAGGTGAGGGCCGGGAGCATCCTGCCATGTGAGACTTCCCCAGCAGCTGATGAAGATCCATCTTGATGGCTGGGTCCAGCCCGTGTTGGTCTTAGCACCTGGGCAGAGGTTTACAAAGCACCTGATGGCCCTGCTAGAACTTCCCTGTAGGCAAATGAAGGGATTGCTTCAGGGAGCCACAAGGAAAGTCAAGTCATGGACAGCAAGGGAACGGAGCTAATATGAAAGCAGTGCAGGTAGGAGAGTGAATGTTATTGTCTGGCAAGTAACATCTTCTTCCGTGGAGTTTTCCTGCTGCCGAGCAGGAAAATCAGGGAATCAGGGATGGGTCAGGGCAGGCACACATGGACCAAGGGCCGTTCCCTCCATGCAGGCTGCCGTCTGCGGTGTTACAGAGCTTGGGTTATTTTAGATCTATTCAGCCATATGGAACCACAGTAGAAAGTCAAAATGCTATAATAATAACTGCTGCTTTGGGACTGTTCTCCTTTGCTTTTGCAAATACAGGGAAACTCTAATTTGGGGACTTCTTTTCTTTCCGAAGAGCCAAAGAGCAGAGGGATTTAAGGCAGACCACGGTGCCTTTTGTGAGGTACGAAGGCAGCTGGACCCTCGCAGGGGCTTCTCCCACCAGCCACGACCCATGAGTGCTGCAGACTGTGAGTCTTTATTTCATGCAGTTCTAGTCAAGTTATCAACCCCCGTTTGTAAATAAGCTCAAATAACAGACAGCAGCAAACCAAAAACTGCCATGAATTTGTACTAAATTTCCCTAATAAGATTACCAGACCCACCAGCAATTTGTTTCTTTAAACGCTTTTAGAGAGAAAGGGGTTGCAATAACTTCAGCCTTCACAGAAAACAAACATACACCTTCAGATTTCAGTTTTTGCAGTATATTTTTGTTTTTACATTTTCCTCTCCCTTTTTCCTAGTGCTTTCCAGGTTTGAAAAACAAAGGCAGTTCATGGTGGAGCAATAGTGGCTTTCATATTTAATAACTCTTAAATCTTGTTCAACATGTGGCAATTGTTAGGTAGATTTGAGCTGCAATTAAAGAGGCACCCTTCCTTCTCTTCAGCAACAATATAGGCTCTTAATCCGACTAAAACCATCCTATTTTAAGAGCTGAGATCATCCTGAGGCAAATGGTATCAAACTCAACATGGATCTGTTTTTCATAGGGGAGTTTAAAAGTTAAAGTTCACTTTCCTAAAAGTCTTCCATTAATGAGACGGCAGCTCCGCGTCTTTTCAAGTACCCACAGGTACCTCTATCCTAAAAAACAACATCTGGGGGACGCAGGGGAGCGGGTAATTACTGGCATGTCTCTGGGAAGTCCCTTTTGCTTCAAAAGCCTGAGCTGGGACTCCAAATAGAAGCGAGATGAGGGGGTTTGTTGCCTGATTATAGTTTCAAGGGGAAATAAAAGCGCTGCTCAAGTGACTCATCCCTTGCAGTTCTCACAGGTCTGATTTGGTAACTGGTGGAGACTGTGAAGGACAGGAATAAATAGTGATAAAGCAACTGAGTGCAGGGTGGCTTCCAACCAAAACACATGTTTAATAAAATTGGGAGATTTTATCCAAATCCACCCAAATTGGGAACTAAAAAGAAAAAGCAGCTAGAATCCCACCATTTCTTTTTCATAGGGAATTTCACTTTTAATCTGTTGTTACAATGGGATCATCCCAGCAGGGGAGGGACATCAGCCAGGATAGAACTAGTAGCCCTTCTTTTCTGCATCCTCGCCCATTGCAGACCTCACACCCCAGAGCAACTTGTGCAAGAGGCACAAGCCCATGGCCTCATTTGCAGCCTGCATCTGTGCAAAGGGAAAAAACCCTCGTGACTGTAATGGCATCTTTGGGAGGATTTATACCGACAGGTATATATATTAATATCTGCTAGTTGTGCTGCTAGCCCTCCACGCTGCCCTTTTCAAAGGCAAACCTGTTCAGCAAAGGCTCAGCAAATGAGAATACCAAGGGACGCTCCTCATTTGTAATACCTGCAAATGGCTTGAATGGAAAATACCTGCACAAACTACCCAAGTTTGTGGAGGGCACAAAATTCGAAAGGGAACAAATAACGAGGAACGAGGGATTTGAATCTACGGGTTGCCTCGGCTGGCGAATGGAAAATACAGTTTAATGTACAGAAACATAAAATAATAAGTCTGGGGCGCATGAACCAGACAGAAGGATATTATACTGAATGGTGATGCCTAGTATTGACCAGTGAAGGGATTTAGAGGTCACTGCAGAAAAATCCTCCAAGCCTTAAGCTTGGCATAGAGCTAAAATGGAAATAACCAGAGGGAAGGAGCAGCGCGGAGGAGGCAGGAAGGGGCACAGCCTCCTCCGCGCTCCGGTAGGAAAACAGCACCCGACCTTCTCTCTAATTGGGGTGATCCCTAGGGAAGCCTCACATTTGGCAGCTGCCCCTGCACCTTCCTCTCCAAAGGAGATGGGGGGGCAAGGCAAGCCCCGGATGCACTTGTCACCTGTAAGGGACCAGGGGACATGAAGCCAGAGCCCTGCAACATTTAGCAAAGCCGGTTTGCGGGAACAGCCAGCGCCGGCTCGTTTACTTACGAGCTTGTTCTTTTCTTTTGGCTTTGATGAGCAAGAAAAGCCAAAGCAGGTCTGTCAATCCAAACGCCGAGGAGCCGCTTGCATCCCCGCAGCAAGCTCTGCTTGGCTGTGTCCACGTGTCCTTATTAGCACATTTGCCATGACCTCTCTAGGGTAAAGTGGAATAGCAAAATATGGGGAGCAAAGAGGACTGGACAACTCATTTTCTTCCTGATCTCTCTAACAAGCAGATACATTTTGCTTTTTTTCTCCTCATTCCTCTGCCACAGCATCTTACTCTCCTTTCCCCACCAGCTTGTCTGCAAAAACAGGGGTCAAAACAACTTCTAGCACCTGCTGCCCTCCAAGGAGCTTCCCTGTGAGAACCAGCTCCTTCCCCCCATTCCCTCCTCCATGGCTGAAAATATGGGGGAAACAGCCATAATCTCTCAGGGGAAGGGCTCCCTTAGCTCATTAACAGCATCCCGAGAGGATCCTTTTCGCCACAGACAGTAACTTGGGGCAAATGGGTGAATATGTAGTTACCTACAGTGTAAAATGATGAGTTAAGGAGATCTCAGGATGAATACACGGTTCACCCTCATGCATAGGGGCAAAAGGAGCCGATACCCAGCTGTGATGCCCCTCTGCCAGCTGTGCTGCCCCTCTGCTGCTCCTGAGCTAATTCTGGTCTTTCCCACCTGGGGGAGCAGCCGCAGTTCCAAGCTGGGCTGCCAGTTTGTAGCTGTCTTTAACGCCAGTCCAAGACACAGTGAGGAAAGGATAAAAACAGGAAAAGCTGGAAGGTGACAGTGAGCATCCAGAAGAGCCCGTGGGTCTCTGTTTCTCTTGCTCCGCTCCTGTCCCCTGTGTTCTGTTTCTCTTGCTCCGCTCCTGTCCCCTGTGTTCTCAGGCCCTCTTCTCCATCACCATCTCTGCACTGCAATCCCTCAAAAATTCCAGGAGAGCCAGGATCCTTGAGCACGGCGGGACGGTCCCAGCTGAGCATTGGCTCTTAGGGACATCTGGCAGTCACCAGTGCAGCCTGCTCTGCCTCTGGCTGTGTTCCCGTATAAACTCATAGATAACCTGGCCGTATTCCAGCCGAATTAGCGTGCCTGCGATGCTCACGATGAACCTGGGGGTAGAAATACATTACGGACCTATTATGGTGCCTAAAATACAGGACCTGGAATTGCTTCCAAGTTCCTGCTCCAGATGCACGGCCTGGCTCCCTACCAGCTCCACGGCAGGTGAGACAGATGTAAGAGCCACTTTCTGCGTTGCTCCCTTCTTCCCATGGGACAAAACGCGGGTGCAGAGGCCAGAGAAGCCCCAGCAAAGTCCCAGTCTAGACACGAATGTGACCCTGGCCCCCAGAGGAGAGACCTGCATGGCCGAGGGGGAGCCCCATGTGCAGCCCCTGAGGCCTGGCTTTCACCAGCCACATTGCAAGGAGGGTTTATTATATATATTATTATATTCCAGTTAATAACCCACTAGCTTGAGCCATAACAATTTCTTATTGAATGAATAAGATTTTCGTGCTGGCAGTTGATTTCCTTTCCAAAGGCTGCCTAGTTATGCACAAACAGCCGGGAAAATAAAGGGTTGCCTCAGGCAATAGCCTCTTTCTCCTACTCACAGTATTTGAAAAATATATACCAGCTAAATTCAGATTTCCTGCCTTTTTTTTTTTTTTCTTGTGTTCCCTGTTTATCAAAGGCTTGAATCACTAATCCATTGTCCCAGATTTCTATTTTCCAAAGCAGGTATTAAAAAGGGAATCGAGCAGAATAGAAAGCTGTGGCTTAATGTACTCGTCTGTACTCTCCTGTTAGAGATTTTCCAAAGGGACAGCCAGAAAAAAATTTAGGTGGGTGCAGATATTTTCTGCTGTTACCACTGATCCCATAAGGAGCTTAAAAACTACCCCTTAAGGGATTTTATTGTCTTAGCAAAGTCACTGCAAGAGCAGAGCAAAAGATGAGCAGCTTTAGCTCCCCCCCTTCCATTAGTGTACAAACTGTTAAAAGACAAGAAAAACTACAATAATAAACATGAGCGAGCTTGCTGCAGCTGTGCTTGTCAGCTCTAGACATTAGTGTGGCTAATTCCAATTGGGAACAGTTCCTGGGCCTGGTGATAAATTAATCCCGATTCTGATAGTGTGTAAAGATTTCTCTATGCATTAGCCGAAGCAAAACTTCCCAAACTGCTTGCAAATTCCCCTCTTCAGATACTTTGGTGACTAAACTCTAAAATATTTAGTCTGCCTATTTTTTTTTTGGATGCAGCACAATCTACTTTTTTATTATTATCCTATTAAAATAGGATATCTTTCATCCAAAAAATGAAATTGCACACGGACTCATGCAGAAATTGCAAAAGCATGAGGCACATCCATTTGGCTTTGTGTCCATTCTCCAGCAGATAAGCCACAACTGTTTCGTAGGCAAAATAAATATATAAATTAATGAGAGTGCCATTGAGATCCCTCCTGAGAATGCCCCAGATTTTATTTTCAACTGCTGTATTTTTGGAAAACCCTGCTAATGGCCTGAAAAAAAGCTGGGAACTTAGTAGAATTTACTGATGTTGGTGTTTTTTCTTTTTTGCTTAGTAGACTTTAATGATGTTGGTGGGTTTTTCTTTTTTGCTGAATAGACTTTAATGGTGTTGGTGTTTTTTCTTTTTTCCTGGGTGCCTGCGGTGACGTTGCTGGTGCCCCGCGGGGCAGGAGGTGCTGGATGGAGAGGCCCCGGGAGGCCCCGGCTCCCACACGGCGCTCGTTGTGCGGCCCGTGGCGCTCCCGGAGCAGCTCCGGCCTTAAGGCCGCTCTTCCCTGGCCGCTTTCCCCGCGGATCCCATGAATGGCTCCATTCTGGGCTAACGAGCCCGGGCAGCGGGACGGCCGCTCGCCACAAGGACCCCTTTATGCAGGGCCGCGAGCGCTTGGCCGGCGGCCACGCGGCACGGAAAGGCCGGAGCCACCTGCGTCAGGTGCGTTTAAAGCTCGTATTGACTCGTGCGCGCCGATATTTGCACGATGGGCAGCATCGGAGCGCGGCCTCACTCATTCCGGGGTTTTTTTTTTGTCCAACATCAGGGGAAGAGGAATGAAAAGCAGCTCTTTTTGCCCAGGTTTTTGTTTTGCAGCGCTGTTGGGCATCCCGCCGGCTTGGTGGCCTTGGGGACAAGCCAGCCCCAGGCACCGGGGATGGGATCGCTCTCCTGCATCCGCTCCAGCCACACGCCGGGATGCCGAATCCCGGGAACAAGCGAGTTGTGCAGTATATTTGCTATGGCCACGGTGAAAGCTGCGATTTCTTGCACTTTTCTAAACTCTGCAGGCCCAAGACTGGCTGCTAACAGCCACTTTATGAATCTTTACAGCTTTGGCTCCACTCAGGACCAGGATGGCAGAGAACAGAGCTTTCAAATGGATTTATTAGCGCTTTCTTTACGTTGTAAAACCAGGTCCATTTGTCTTTTCTCCACTAAACGCAGCACTGTTGGGTTTTCTTGCTGGCCCCGTGATGCACCAAGCCCTGCCTGTGCTTTGGGCAGAACTTGCTCCCGGATTACAGATTCCAAGTGCGTGTGTGGCTTGGAGCAGCATTTTCAGAAACAATCCCTTTTTGCTTACACAAGGCCTAGCAGCATAGCCAAAATCTGCAGCACATATCGGCTTTGCTCAAACAATTCTTGGTTGGGCGCCAATATTTGTTAATTTTCCCCAGGACAATGAGTAAACTGCAGCCCGAGAGGCAACACGGCGCTCTGGACACTAACATCAGACAAAGGGGAAAAACACCCTGTGCTCTGTTTAAATGGCCTAAGCAACTTGTCTCCGGTTAAAAAAGAGAGACAGGTAAGAAAGGGCCCTTTAAATTATGTTTAAAACCATTCAGAATATGTTTTGATCTTGCTGTCCCTTGGGGAGAGGAGGTAAAGCCATATGCCCTGTAGGTTCCTTTTATTACCAATACAAAGTCAAGATTCTTATAATTATTGCTTTTTTTTTTTTTTTCTCTAAAATAAGAGGTTCCTTTTCTAATAACGGTAGTTTAGCAGTTGTCCCCAAAAGCTTATTCCTCTACTCAGAAGAGTCATGGGAAAGACCTTTCCAGCCTTCCCATGGCTTCTTACCAGGCATCTCAAAGGCAAATTTGGGATTTGAAGGAAAGCAGGAGACCGTCAGACTGTTGTCCATCTGGAACAGGTGGATGCAAACCCACATGCAGCAGAATGAGGAGCAGCGTGCGGTATTTGAAGAAAACGCCTTATTTTTCTTTGAAGAGTCCAAGGATTGAGTTGCTTGTTTGCTGTAGAGTTGATCCAATGCCACAAAATCATTTTTGATTCATCTGTCATTCAGGTTTTATGGCAAGTTATTTTGCAGACTCTCCTCCTCTTGTGCTTCCATTCCCTCACCGAGCAGCACATTCATGGAGACAGTGGATATTGCAAATCCTATGGGGAAAAAAAAATGAAGAATAAATTTATGAAATCATATTTGCACATGGAAACCAAACCATTTTGAATCTCCAAAAGTAAATATTAGGAACAAATCTGGGAGGGGCAATTGGCTGAAAATATTTATATATATATATATAAAATAAATGGATTTGAGAAAATCATTTTTTAGGTGCACCTAAGAAGACAAAGCCCATGTATAAACAATATTGAACTACTTACTGAGATCTAATTTTTGCTACTTCTATATCCCACAGTCCTAATATGAGACTCAAGCCATGAGGTGGAAACAGGTTCATCATTTGGACTTGTGTGCAGTGAAATAAGTTGTATAAAGGCATTTATTGCACAGCAGCAGCATCAGGGTCTCTGCTGGAGGATTGCACAAATTAAATTGATGGATTCCTGCAAAGTACAAAGAGAAAACAGTCGAAAGCAAAGCAATGAAATAATTCATGGGAAAGTGTTTTTTTTATTAGCCCTATGGAATTTCTCAGTTTGTCACTAAATCTGTTTTAGCGTCATCAGCTGCGCTGCCATCCAGGACAAACAGCTTGGACTCGGGATTGTTTTGTTTGCAAATGAGTTATTCAAAGAAAATGCTAATTCTGCACCAAATCCTGCATTGGCGGAGAACACAGGCTGCTCTCCTCCATGGGTTTTGCACCCGAATCAAGTACGCTGACCCTTACCTGCACAATATTCCATGGGAAAACGCAGAGGGAGCGTTTGGCTCTGATCCCTGCACGCGCAGCATCGTCCTCCCCGGGATGAGCATGAGCACGGTGCAGAACGGCTGCATTTATCTAGCGTGCAGGAACGGCAGAGAAAGAGAGCCCTGAGCTCGGAGGGCTCAGATCAGCTCCTTTCTTCCAACAGATGGCTGCAAAATGCAGAATTCTGCCCCGCTAAATCACTCACTACGGAGCTAAGCGCGTGGCCGAGCGAACACCGAAGCAGGGGAGCAGCTCCAAGCAGAGCAAAATGCAGGTTACAGCCAGGACGTCACGCTGAAATTTCTTTAAACTCAAGCAGCTCCTGTGGGAGCAAAGGACAGAAGTTAAAGCAATATTTTCTTCCTCTTGATGTTTGTGCAAACAGCCCCGCACTCTCTCCTTGCCAGTGCAGACGTGCGGAGCGGGCGCGCATGTTTATTTTTTACTTAAAATTTAAGGCTCCTCCAGGAGGCTGCTCTGTAAAATGGAAGAGAGGAACAGTTAACCTGGAAATACAAAATGAAACTTTCTTTTAGGGGGAAAAAAAAAAAAAAAGATTGTTTTCCTAAAGGCCAACAAAGCTTGTTAACGGATACTGTTTGCTTTTCAGGCACGTGTGTTGCTAAGTGAGATCTCCTGGAGATTGCACGCAATAAAACCATGCATGTGAGATCAAAATCAGGGCTTCATATCTGAGACAACCTTTTTTTAATTTACCCGGACGAGCAGACGTGACAAGTTCATCAAACCTACCCGTGCAAGCGGAAGGCGCATCCAGGGTTCGCTGAGAAGCTGCATGGAATTCCCTGCAGGTACCTGGTGCTATTTGGAAAAAGCATCTTATGTTTATCTGCTTTTACCTGCACGCTTGCGCGCTCGTGCCTGCACGCAGCTAACTTCTGTGATACCAACACGGTGCACAAAAGCCACTCGAAAATACGAGGGAAGCAATTAATTTAACTTGTTCTGTCCTATCCGTGTTGGAAAGAGTTTGCTCCTGCCCCCACTGGGACTCACGTCCCCCCACCAGCAGCAGGAATGGACAAAAATATGCTAATTTTTTGTCTTGACTGCAGGAGCCATCAGGAAAGGTTGCCTGTGTTACTCTATTATTATTTTACAAAAGAGCTGCTGCTTTCTCGGCAAGAAAAATATGTCTGTAATTAAAACCAACAAACTTATGTGCTGACTCTAGCCAATATCTTCCAGGACCAGAAATATGTAAAAAATAAATAAATTGAAAACTTGGTGGAGACGTTTAATTAAACAAGCAATTAAAGATGCCCTTGCTGCAAAGCCCCTTTTTGCTGCTAATATTTATTTTCCTCTGGGAAAAGCCTTTATTTTCCAGTGTTTCGTCCTGCAGAAAATTGCTGCCTTAAATTAATTTTCCTTTCATTAGACGTTGCTTAAACCACTGAAGATGCTGCTATAAAAGCGACATCCCGTGTGTTGATTCAGCTCCTGTTCGCTCCGGATTTTAAGGAGGTCTTGGTGGCTGGATTCCCTTCACGCTCCCAAGTAAGTGGCTGCCTCGGTGCTATTGCTTACCTGGCCAAATCCAAAATCAACTCCAGCCCTTGGGAGGGATGTGGAATATTGAACAGAGCTTTGCATGGGTCCAGGGTTCGGCTTCAGGGATGGTGGGAGAGCAAAGAGCTCATGGAGGTGGTGGGATGAAGCCAGGACAGTGAGTGCCATTCCCTTCAGCCATTCCCTTCATTTCCCTGCAATGCAATTTTTAAATTGCATTTAAATCTCATTTTTCAATTGCATTTAAAAATTGAGGGCTAGAGAATTTTAGAGCCACCCAAGTCGCTTAAAACCTACCGGGACGCTTCGGAGGTTGCGTTTGGAAGGACCTTCCGCATTAAACACCCTCACTGGAGGTGGTTTTATTTTCTGGATCTTAAAAACCCTCAGTTCCCCGTGTGCTGTTTTCTCAGAGAAATCCCATCAAACTGCTTTGTGAAGGGTTATTCCTGCACAGAACCTCTGGCTGGCCAGGAGCTCCCATGCATAATGCTCCGTACACATATATGCAATGTATAGTTGGGACCTCTTATGGAAGATGAGTTTTCAGAGTTAACGAAAGCAAACAAAAAAAAAAAACTTTCTACATAAAACAGAGTAAAACTATGTAAGGAACCAACTTTCTTCCTTTGGAGCCAGGAACCTGGGTCTGGCCATGGAACCTGGACACACAAAAGCAAGGTCAATGCAGCATCTCCGGGGCCGCGAAGTCCCTATCCCACCGATGCCCGTGCCACAAATACAATAGCACATTGATTGGACCTTAAACTCGCCAGGCTTCAATAAATTCTAAAAGTGCATGAAATTGAAATCGAAGCGAGGGACACATAGAGTGTTAGTCCTTCTCCAAATACTAATTTAATAACTCTCCAAGAAGTACAGTGGTTTAGGAAAGGCAACCCAGATGGGAACATATAAAATAAAGCTATAAAGTTTCCTTCAAATGTATTTTAATCATTGTTAAATATTTACATTTAATAAGCACTAGTTTTTATTGCAAGAGAGATGTAATTACACTTATCATTCATGGAAAAATGGAGTTTTAATAGCCTGTACATTGATTTGCTAAGATGAAATAGTGTCCTAAAAATATGTCGCGCTCTTTCCTCAAGGAATATATACCATATGTGAATGTAAAACAGATGAGGATTTTTTTTTATCGCTACACGAACTGTCTCAACTTCATTTCTCATTGTCCCCGCTATATTTAAGATAAATCTTTATGGCCAGTGTTTTGCTAATTAGAAGGACCTTATCAGGCTTTTACAGCCCTTGCTTAATAAAGGTATTTATTTAGTGAACCCTAACGAACGGGAGGAGCAGCAGCACCTTGATGGTGACTCCACAGAAGCTGTGGGTGGAGGTTACGGCTTCCCAGGGAGAGCGGATATCCGGAACCACGTGGGGCAAATCTTTCCGTTATATACAAATATATATATATATATATATGTAGTGTGTATATATAAATCATGGCTCGTAGGTAGAAAGAGAAAGAACTGGCTACACCATTTGGGCAGGATTGGTTTGGTTATTTCACTCACAAGCTCCGTGTTTTCCCAACAGCAGGATGCGGCTATAGAAATGCTGGCAAGAAATGCAGAGGGAGCACCTAAAGTCTTGGAAAAGCGTAAGTCTTGGAAAAATATCCCTATAAAATGGTCACTAGGATTTCCCCCTTCCCAGTACAAACCCAGTGATGGATAAGCAATGCCCGGTGTGGATCCCCTTGGATGAGCTGGGGGTTATTCCCGTCCTCTTGCACAGGTGGCCATGGCTCCATGCAAGCTCCATCCTTTACCCTCGCCCTGCAAGGAACCAGTCTGGGAACAGGAATCCAGTGCTAACGAACCCGGGCTGGGCATGTGCACACACCATCATGTGGGAATATGAAATAAAATGCACTCGTGCTCACTCGTTAACGAAGGTCAATGGTCCTCATCGCAGCCCACATGTGCTAGCGATTACGGCCCTGTTTTGCCCATCCTGCAAGAGTGGCCGCTGCAGTGAATTGGGGAACGGCTGCCAGGAAATGTGCTTTGCTAAATGACATAATTAGGGTATTGGGGAGCCCAGCGGAGGCAGATTAGGGGCATCGCTGCTGTCCTTGATGCAAGCAACAATTCAAAGCACATAAGCAAACACTTAGACTCTGTGGACAATTTAATATTGATTAAACTCTGATATCTGAGACAGGTACAGCGTGCTGGAAGGAAAACAAAGCTCACATTTTGCCTTCGCATTTTGCATGAGCTAAGAAAAAAAGTGTTTTCATTGAGTTCACCAACCAGAAATCAAAAAAGCAAGCCATTATCCAAATTAAAGCGATTGGCCTGGCTAATTAAAATTACTGGAATGCCTGATAAAATCAAATGATAGATGGTTAAGTAAATTCAAATCCGCACTTTGTTTTGCTTAGGTGACACCGATAAGGATAGTGAAGCTAAGGATGGGTTTTAGGTTCTGTAAATCACTGCTCCGCCAAACCCAATAGGCCCTACAAGTATCAGCCCTGCATTAACTCTGCTGCACCATGTAGGGGACCTGGCCCTGTGACTAAGGTCACTCGCTTAAGGACTTGAGCATCTTTACTCCGTGTCAGATCCATTAATCGCTCCAGCTCCAGCCTATGAGCTATTTGCAGACCCTGATTCAGGCTTCTCATTTCAATATCCTTATTTTTATTTTCTTGTTTTTTTTTCTTACCTAAAGGCACCAGAGGCGCTTGTGACAATATGGGAAGCAGGCATGCGCAGGGCCAGCCCCATCTGTAGTAGTTTCAATCCACTTCCAGCAGATAGTGTGGAAACTCTGGCTCGTGCTGAGCGTTCTTGGATGCTGTGGCCATATAAAAGCCTTGTAAAATACGATTTGCTCTTGTTTTAAGTGAGTATAAGTGCACAGTGAATGATCAATCTAAATAAAAGCGGTTTGGGACATTAGGAAGTCTCTGGCAGCACGTAAGACGCGGGATGCTTTTCTCATGCATTTGGAGAGATGTGACAGACTCACGATAACTTCCCAGATCAAAGGTCCCGGGAAGCAGCAGCAGGTTCCCCTCGCCCGCGGATGAGCACCAATGTCTCTGGCATGGGAAGAGCATCTCGAGCAGCGGGAAGAGCATCGCTGGCAGCACAAATATTCACTGAGGTTAATTCCCCCCGCGATGCGCTGCTTTGCCTCGCATCTTTATCACATTCCTGGACCCCAGCCACGTTCCTGCAGCTTCTTCACCCTTAATTTTACAAGGGGAGGGAAATGGGAAAGCAGCTGTAATAGCCTTGGCAGGCACCACTTTACAGTAGCTCGGTAATTGCAGTATCTCGGCAGCGAGAGGGCTGAAGCCCTTCGCTTTCGCTCCGGGAGAAGCCAAGCGGAGCTCTCCGAGGACTTATCCCGCATCTCCTCCTGCCGAGCGGCTCCGGAGGCAGCGGGAGCATCCGCGTGGCAGCGCCGGACTTTGCACGGGTCCCTCGGCATCACAGCAGCTCCCCTTACTTTCAACACGTGCAGTGAGATGGGATCTAATCAGCAATGCCAAAAAAAACCAAAACAAACAAAAAATAAAAGCAAAAGAGCAATAAGGCACACATGACAACCAACACGCTCCCCGAATTCCCTGCCTTTCTCGCACTCCTCTTGTGGTACAACCCCTTCTTCCAACGTGCTCCTGGGGCTTATCTCCAGATACAAAGCACTGATATATTTGGCTGCTTTCCACCTATACCCTATGCCATCCGTCTTAATTGAACACAGCAGCGTATTGATGGCTTATCTGACAGGGAGCTCTTTAACACTTAAAGCCCTGGGACAGATTCGTTATAAATAATCTATCCGTGTCCTCATTGCCTGGCTCAGGCTTGGGAAGCTGCAAGAGGAGCACACTGCGAAGGGAGTTGGGAGAATAAAATGAAGGAGAATTCTCCTGAGAGGGAAAAAATTGCATTAGCAGCATGCGGGGATTAATCATCAAGCGCAACAATACCGACCGCAACCCTAAGCACAGAAACCTCCGAGTCTCAAATCTTCTCGAGTTTCTCAGAGGAGCTTTCAGAAGGCACAAACCCCTTATTTTCTTCAGTTTGGTGACATTTAGGCTCTTCTGGAGCTTAAGAGATACTCCTCAAGGCTTCATTTCAGAGGATTCGTGAGTCACTCTGTGTGATTTTTTGGCCCCGGTGTGCAGTTACGTAATGCTCAAGGATGCTTGGTGAGGAGGCCACGGCATCTGCAGCTTAACCCTGGCCTGATTGCTCAAGCAGTGAGAGCTAGCACACACAGACCAAGCAGGATGTATACAAAATAAATGTTCTGAACGAGTATAGCCTCATTTTAATGGTCAATCAACACATTTGATCAGTGAACTCTTCAGAGAAACCTTTGCAACATCAGAAAACTGGCACATCTGCTCACAGAAGGAGCGCCGCTGCAACTGCTCTCCTTTGCATCTGCAATTTTTACTGGGCTTTTTTTTATTTTTAATTTCTCGGCTATTTATTATTCTTACGAGATGTGTTCAAAAGCAGCAAATCAAAATATCCTTTTCTGGGGAAGTAAATCTCCCACAGCTTAATTTATCATTTCGAAGTAATACAAAGCTTAAATTTTTCTTTGCTGGAGCTGCATACAAAGTATTTGAGCATAAATAAAGAAAACATAAATAAAGTGGCCTGACTCTCTTTCACCGTGTTATTAAAATTCCATTGTTTGTTCTGCGGGAAAAGACCTCCCAAAATGACAGTGGTAATCTGGGCAAAAAGAAGATTGTTGCCAAAGGCTTCAGCTCTTAAAGGGGGGAAGCATTTTAAAAACTGCCAAGGAAAATATTTTCATTCATGAGTTCACCCAGCCTAAACATGCATCTAATCCTCCAAAACTGACAGTTCAAAAAGGCAACCACAGCGGAGACAGGCGAAGTGCTCAGTTCAAAGGCGAAAAAAGAAAAAAAAAAAGAAAAGGAAAAAAGGGAAAAAAGGAACGGGGGATTATCAGCATTATCACTTTATCACCAAATGACCATGGGCTTTGGAAGCCGAGAGCTGCACCTCCCCTTTGCAACACAAGGACCTTCCTCCTCCTCCTCCTCCTTCTCACACCGGCTGCAAATCCGACCACGGCAGCTCCCCATGGCGAGGAGGGCTGAACTGCTTTTGTAAAATGCAAATATTGGCATAGAGCAAAGGGAGCTGCCTTGGACCTGTGGAGGACGGGAGGAAATCGGAGATGCCAAATGAAGCCTCTTGTGGAGGAACGTGGCCTGCTCCGGAAATGTCCATAGCACAGGCTGAAGGACAGAAAAAACTAATGAAATATTCACTCATTCAACAATAAATAAATAAATAAATAACCTCCATTTTACAGCAGCAGGGATTAAGGAATATGAAATATCTTGCCTGTGGCTCTAGAAGAGAGCAGGAGCTGGGCGTAGAGGAGTCAGACCTCCAAAAAAAGCACAGAAAGTTGAAGGAAGTCCCTGGAAATCATCACTTCTTCCCCAAAAAGAGGGAGATGTCAATGTCCTTTTTGTGGGTCTTCGCACAGATATCAAGGAGACTTCCCAGGGTGGTGTGGAAGCTGCCAGCCCTCCCAAGGGCCAACAAGCTTCTCATTCCTACATCCAACGTGGTCAAAGTCCAGCAGATCCGACAAAGCTGAGGGCTCCGAGATTCTCAGTTGTACCAATTCTGCAAAAACATGCATGTAGATCTAGGAGAGCCTTGAGGAGAGGCTGAATTGGGAGTTCAGCTGTTAGAAGATCCCAGAATATCTGCACGAGCTATTTAAGGACCTCCCAGCTGGTGAGCAAACCTCATGTCGAGCCAGGTACAGAGCAATCCAAGCAGGAGAGATTCCCGCTGGTTTTGCTGGGAAGACGTTCACCAAGAGCGTGTGGCTCTGCTCAGCTCTGCAGCCCCTTCCTCCTCCCTTGGAGCTCCACCAAAGCTTCTCCAGGGCTTTGGTCCTCAGGCCTCTCACGCTCAGCAACCAGTAGAGGGGGCATAAGAGCTGGTCCATTATCCATGAAATCTTTGAAAAAAATCCATGAAAAAATCCCGCAGATCCAGCAGCTCCATGCAAAGCTAAGGTGCCCTCCTGGAAGCACCTGCCATCACACAAGACCATCTCACCCAGTAAATGGTCATCTACAGCTCTGAATCACAACACATCCATCTGCTTTGCCTGTAAAAAAAAGTCCAGGCCACGCAGCAAACACTTGGCAACCCTGTTCCCAGCTGCATTTGCTTTCATGCTCCTTGAAGTACTGTGTTAAAGGTAAGCTTAACACAAGCAATTAGCTTCCTCCTCAGGGAGGAGCCTTGGGTGCTTGGTAATGATTTATTCAGGGAAAAATAAATGCAAAAAAGAAGCTGTAATTGCAGCACTGGGTGCAAAAGCTCCACGATGCGCAGGCTGCTCTGCCCTTCTCTGGAGAAGGAATTGCGGGAGTTTGAAAACTTCCAGGGGCATCATGCATTATTCACCAAATATTTGTGGTTTTGAAACCATAAATGAAATATCCTGCTGACCGCTATCAGGCAGCTCCACTCTACAATGATAGTGCGTGTGTAGGACCTCTGTGCAAGCTCCCTTTGGGAAGCAGCAAGAGAGCAAGAAGGTCATCTGCTCTACATGGGGCAACAAGCTCTCACACCAGCTTCACACTCACTGAGCTGCTGCTCGGCAGGCAAGCACAACACACACACTTTACTCAAGACCTTAAGCCTCTCATGCAACCATTGCTTTTTTTCCTTCCTATCTTAAAGTTAATTCAGATGACAACAGGATTAGCCACCGCAGAGCTCCTCAACCAACCTCGCGATGGGCAGGTCCTGCAAGCAGCAGCCCAGCTCTCGGCTGTCACGTTCAATGCAGGTGAGCGACGTTCCAAGCCTCAGTGTGTGCTCGTGTATTACAAGAGTGTCAGATTATCTGCTGTCTAGGAGGAGCTGTAACAAGGGTCTATTTAGATGAACAAGCCACAGAACAGCACCGAAGTGTTGCACAGTTTGGTAAACTCCAGGGCATGCTTATAGTGAAGGATAACAGAAGATAAACAGATGGGAGCAGAGCATCAACTGCTCCATCTCGGGGACTGATCTGGGTCACTTTGGTACAGGCCTGGTAAACCGAGGCCCGTGCTATCACTTCTGTACTAATTTTATATTTCTGCATGTAGTCTTGTGATCATCAACATTTTGCAGATTAAATGTTACTAGCTGTTTTCTTCAACCAATATGAGCAAATAGATTTTCTGCCGTTTAGGAGAAAATGATGTAGTAAATGAGATATGTTGCTTCCTTTATGTTCCTTCACTAAGCATTTCTATAGCACTGAACATAAAATCAGAGCTGTCTATTCACAGCTTTGGAAAAACAGGTGGACAATAGGTGAGCAGCACATGCACAGACTGGACACCCAAAGGCCTGGCTTGGATTCATAGGTTTTCCCAAGACTTCCTATCAATTTCAGTGAATTACTTAATTTGTCTGAGCCTCAGATTCCCGTTATAAAAGACCTTTCCTCCAGCTTCTTTTCAGTTACCACAATACAAATCATAATGATATAGCACGATGTCATTAGGTTGCAAATATATTCTCTGACAAACCTGATTTTATCAGCTATTGAACTCCACAAGACAGGAGGGCGGCCCCACAAGTGTGACCCAACATTGCGTGTCTCTCCTCCCATTTTGTGCACCCCTCTTGAAGAAGTCTCATAGGATGGACATCATTTCACTGGGCATATGGCAAAGCCAGGGCTCTGCAATAGCACGGCAGGGCTTCTGAGGATCCCAATTTTGAGCACAAGTGCAAAGTCCATCTCTGATCCTTTGCAAACCTTGCCCTGGCTCCTATGCACAGGAATCCAATTTGTATAGGAGAAACTGCCATCAATGTTTCCCTTTCCAGGTCTTCCTGTTTCCACTTCCCTGACCCAATGACATGTTTTGGTGTGAACAGAGATAACTAGAGAGAGCTCAGGCACAAGAAATCTTGAGATGGGGACGCCACAGCCCCCGGAACACCAGTCCCTCCAGTGCCTCTAACCACTGCAGTCCCAAGAAGGGGTTATGTCTTTCCAAAGTGAAACAGGAACATTTGGCATCTGATTATTCTTAGCATGTGTTTCTAGCTCTTATGAAATAAGCAGTTACTTAAAGAACTTGTCACTTGCTCAGCCTCTCCAGTGCTCGTTAGCATTTAAGGCTGAAACGGGAATTGAGCGCTGGCAATGGAGGAGAAGACGACGGTGAGAACGGCTGCTGAAGGCATGGCCGGCATCATGGCTCCCATTGGCCATTGGCCTTACCTCATCCCAATGCTGTGCTGAAATTGAGGAAGCCCAAAAAGCAGCACGTTTTGTGGAGCTTGGAACATTTTTCTCCATGTGACCAGTGAGCTCATTTATTGCCTGTGCGTACAAGCCCCTCTGCAGTGACTCAGGGGTTAGTCACGAGGACCATCAGCCAGACATCCCTGGAGCTGCTGGATGTGGGTGTTTTGCTTCTAAAATCCAGCCCGTGGCTATGAACATGCAGGAGTGCTTCACCTGGGGCTTTATTGGCTGAGCCGTGCCATCATTTTCAGTCACTACTGCGATGAGAGCCCTAGGCCTGAAGAAGACCTTTGCATCATGGATGGGGGCATCTGCAGCATGTCACATGTGATGATTGCCCAAGAACTGTCATCAACATCTGCAATAGATGGCCAGGATTTGGGACTGGCAAGAGGACAGACAAATTTCAGACAAATTAAAAACTATCTACTAATTTTAAAGTGCCTTCATGGGCTTCCACCATGGCAAGCATGAAGGTGTTGATAGTGAAGATTTTCCAAGATGCAGTGAAGGCAAAGCACTGTAATTTTTTTTCTCCTTTGGTGCTGATTTATTTTAATATATGGACAGAAACTGCTCCCATAACTTAAAAGGAATTGCAAAGAGGAGGAAGGTGAAGCATGTTTCTTAATGCCTACAAAATGGAAAGACATGAAAAATGCTCCAGTTTTTTTTGGAGATGCATTCCAGAAAAGTGGGTTGAATATTTTCAAGGTTTTATGGCGTTTGGACTGTTTTCACTACAAGTATACAAATACTTCTGAGAATGACATTTTTTCCATGGAAAAAAAAATCTAGATTAATAATGCAGATGAGTTGCAGTTGCCAGAAAAGAACACAGGAGGAGGTGACAACAGGCTGATGCCAGCCCAGCTCCTTTCCCTTCTCTATCCAGGCCATCTCCTCCTGTCCCGATCAGTCCCACGGCCTGAGATAGATGGATTCCTCCCCAAAACTGCCTTCATCCTTGCTTGTACCACCCAGAAAGCACAAGTATCTCCACAAAGGCTTGGGAGGACACCCAGGTTGCAGGTGGGAGCAAAGGACTGAGCCTAATCCGGACAGCTTCCAGCAAGCCTCTCTAGTTCCTCTGCTAAGCAGAAATCTACAGGTTATTAAAATAAATGAGGAATCACCATCAGTCTCAGCATGAGCAGGCTTTGCCCTGGTCTGAATGATATGAAGATGGAGATAAAGTACGGTCATCTATATGAAAGTGAGGTTGCTGAAGCAGTGATTTTCCTGGTGGTGCCTATTCGTTTCTCTGCTTTCTAACACACGGTTTTTCTTTTCTCACAGGATAAGTACAGATCTAGGCAATTTACATCAAACTCCTTTCCCAAACCTGACACTGGTAATTATTCCAAATTACAAGACTTGACAGGAGTCTGAAGAAGTGACTCTTAACTCCACTTTAGCATTATGTCTTCTTCTTTCTTAATCCTCCTCTTAAAAGAAGAAAAATGATACAGCACTTTAGGTCAAAATGAGCGACTAAAAATGCAACTCTAAAAAATAAAAACATAGCCATCAATATCACTCTATTTTACTGGCAAGCAGGATCGCAATTACACATACTTTGGATTTTCTTGGTCCCGTCAGTGCTCTGCGGGCAGGTGCCTGGTTCCCATGTTCACATCCCACCGGTAGAGCCCGTGGAGGTGGGAGATGCCGAGACTTGCAGGCAGCCCATGACACCCAGCCAACCGCAGAGCTGAAGATGGGCCTGGATCATCTCAGCTGATGCAGGACCAGGTTTCCACCTGGGGTGCTTCCTATGCCGCTTTCTCCTCATCATGGTCATCGTAGCATGGAAAACAGGAGGCGATGCAACAGCAAAAGCAAAGCTGTGACCACAACAGGCGCTGGCCATCCTGGCAAGTTCAGTGTCTTCTTCCTTAACCAGTCCCTAAAAATTTCTATCCATGTTCCTTAAAATTCCTCCAGTCCTTCAGCAGAGCGTGCAGTGGAAGCTGGGTGACACCAGGACCATCCCGGGTGGCTCCAGGCTCATTGCCCATGGCTTTTGTGCCAGAGCACCACAATACTGGGGTACTATTACAGCAGCAAATTGGCCCATTAAGCCTTGGGAATAATGACTGCTGTTGGTAATTACCGCTAATCCACTAATGAGCCATTGTTTGCTGTGAGCATTAAGTGGAAGCTTAATGACGTGAAAAAGGCAAAATAGACTTGCCCCCAAACTGCTAAACCAACTTAATTGAGCAGATGCTTGCTTAGCACCTGTATTGTCATGCGGCTTCGTGGAGAATTGTTTTAATTGCCCGAGGATCTTCAGCGGATCGTGTTTCCTTCACCCTGGGGTAGGTTCAGAAGTCACAAATAGGAATCGATTAATTTGGTGGCATTAGTGCCTAGGTTTATCGCACACAGCGTGGCTTTTCCTCCAAGCTGAACAACACACGGAGGACATGGAGCAAGAGCAGTGGAAAAACTCTGCGGCAATAACAGCGGAGCATTAAAATCCACTAATAGGAACAGCAAAATTGAAACCAAGTGTTGTACAATTTAATTTCTGTCCTGAATGAACTATGTTCTTATTAAGTAAAAGAAATGTTAAATTAAATGTATAAATTATTATAACAGCAGTTGTGTAAAACAGAGTTTTGCTTTGTAAACTTTTGAATGCCAAGATTGATGGCTTTCATGACTTTCCCAAGATCTTGCAAATTTGGCTGAGGTTACTATTTTTGAAAAATTTAGTTGGTGAATTTATTACTTACACAGCAAAATCAGTGCAGTCCATTACCAACAGAAAA